>NC_041401.2:64526198-64586198 GCF_900747795.2 Erpetoichthys calabaricus | reverse complement strand
AAAAATAATCTTGATTCCTCAGTAGTTGGCAATTTTAGACCTATTTCTAACCTACACTTTTAGGCAAAATTTTAGAAAAAGTAGTTTTTCAACAATTAAATGGCTGTTTAAATAAATTCTTAATTTCTTTATAAATAAATTTTATTCTTGATAAGTTTCAGTCATGTTTTTGGAACAAATCATATTGAGAAAGAGTACTGTTTATAGTAGTAAATGACTTGTGGTTTACTGCAGATAGAGGCCAAATATCTGTTCTTGTTCTACTAGGCCTCAGCGCAGCATTTGATACCACAGAGCATAGCATTCCAATAAATCACCTTAGTCAATGGGTGTGCTTCTTGGGTAGTGTCTTAAACTGGTTTCAGTCTTATTTAACAAGTGGAAAATTGTTTGTTAATTGTGAAGATTGTAATTCAGAGATCCATGGTATTTGTATATGGTATACCACAACAATCTCTTCTGAGCCTGCTGTAATTTTCAATCTATATACTCCCATTAAGCCAGATTATTTAAAAACACAAGGTGAAATATAACAGCTATGCAGATGACACACATCTATAGCACCTGATGACCCTGATGCTCTAGGCTCTCTGACCCATTGTCTTTCATGTATATCTGAACAGATAAGTAGTAATTTCCTTGAGCTAAATAAGGAAAAAACAATTAAATCTTACTCATTAGTAAAAATGAAAATAATGAGGGTATTAGAAATAAACTGGATCTCTTAGCATTCAAAGTCAAGACAAAAGTAAATTTAGGTAAAATCATAGATTCTGACTGAAACTTTAATCACACATTAACCATATTATAAAGAATGCATTTTTCCATGTACTGTAAGAAACATTGCAAAAGTTACACCTTGTATAACACTGTGAAATGCTGAGAAACTACATCACATTTTTGTTGCTACTTAGTAACACCTACAGTGCATCTGGAAAGTATTCACAGCGCATCACTTTTTCCACATTTTGTTATGTTACAGCCTTATTCCAAAATGGATTAAATTCATTTTTTTCTTCAGAATTCTACACACAACACCCCATAATGAGAAAGTGAAAAAAGTTTACTTGAGGTTTTTGCAAATTAATTAAAAATAAAAAAACTGAGAAATCACATGTACATAAGTATTCACAGCCTTTGCTCAATACTTTGTTGATGCACCTTTGGCAGCAATTACAGCCTCAAGTCTTTTTGAATATGATGCCACAAGCTTGGCACACCTACCCTTGGCCAGTTTCGACCATTCCTCTGCAGCACCTCTCAAGTTCCATCAGGTTGGATAGGAAGCGTCGGTGCACAGCCATTTTAAGATCTCTCCAGAGATGTTCAATCGGATTCAAGTCTGGGCTCTGGCTGGGCCACTCAGGGACATTCACAGAGTTGTCCTGAAGCCACTCCTTTGATATCTTGGCTGTGTGCTTAGGGTCGTTGTCCAGCTGAAAGATGAACCATCGCCCCAGTCTGAGGTCAAGAGCGCTCTGGAGCAGGTTTTCATCCAGGATGTCTCTGTACATTGCTGCAGTCACCTTTCCCTTTATCCTGACTAGTCTCCCAGTCCCTGCTGCTGAAACACATCCCCACAGCATGATGCTGCCACCACCATGCTTCACTGTAAGGATGGTATTGGCCTGGTGATGAGCGGTGCCTGGTTTCCTCCAAATGTGACGCCTGGCATTCACAACAAACAGTTCAATTTTTGTCTCATCAGGCCAGAGAATTTTCTTTCTCATGGTCTGAGAGTCCTTCAGGTGCCTTTTGGCAAACTCCAGGCGGGCTGCCATGTGCCTTTTACTAAGGAGTGGCTTCCGTCTGGCCAGTCTACCATACAGGCTTGATTGGTGGATTGCTGCAGAGATGGTTGTCCTTCTCTCCACAGAGGACCTCTGGAGCTCTGACAGAGTTACAATCGGGTTCTTGGTCACCTCCCTGACTAAGGCCTTTCTCCCCCGATCGCTCAGTTTAGATGGCTGGCCAGCTCTAGAAAGAGTCCTGGTGGTTTCAAACTTTTTCCACTTACGGATGACGGAGGCCACTGTGCTCATTGGGACCTTCAAAGCAGCAGAAATTTTTCTGTAACCTTCCCCAGATTTGTGCCTCGAGACAATCTTGTCTCGGAGGTCTACAGACAATTCCTTTGACTTCATGCTTGGTTTGTGCTCTGACATGAACTGTCAACTGTGGGACCTTATATAGACAGGTGTGTGCCTTTCCAAATCATGTCCAATCAACTGAATTTACCACAGGTGGACTCCAATTAAGCTGCAGAAACATCTCAAGGATGATCAGGGTAAACAGGATGCACCTGAGCTCAATTTTGAGCTTCATTTTTTTTTTTTTTATTTTGTTCTTTATTTCGTCTTATACGATTTCTCGTATTAGAAATTTGTCAGTTTTCGCATACCCCTTGGGGTCAGAGCGCAGCAGCGCCCCTGGAGCAATTACAGGTTAAGGGTCTTGCTCAAGGGCCCAGCAGAGTAGGATCTCTTTTGGCAGTGACGGGGATTCGAACCGGCAACCTTCTGGATACCAGCGCAGATCCTTAGCCTCAGAGCCACCACTCCGCCCATGGCTGTGAATACTTATGTACATGTGCTTTCTCAGTTTTTTTATTTTTAATAAATTTACAAAAATCTCAAGTAAACTTTTTTGCACGTTGACATTATGGGATGTTGTGTGTAGAATTCTGAGGAAAAAAATTAATTTAATCCATTTTGGAATAAGGCTGTAACATAACAAAATGTGGAAAAAGTGATGCGCTGTGAATACTTTCCGGATGCATTGTATGTTAGGCAGAATGCCCAGTGGGAGTTGGGTGGTCTTTTAGCTTTGAATCCCTACAGATTTTGTTTTTTTCTCCAGCTTAACTGGATTTTTTTTTTGTCCACCCTGCCTAATATATAACCTCATCATCATTGAATTGCCATTTAGAGATTTAAAAGAAACAATTCTATATTTAAGGACTATACTAATTATATACCTGTCTTAAGTAGGTGTGTATTATTTATTTTTTCTTATCTACTTTTAATATGTTTTTCTTTGCATTACTTCTTGACATCATGTAAAGCATTTTGGGCTACATCCTTTGTACAAAAATATGCTACATAAATAAAAGTTGTTGTTGTTGTTGTTGTAAATATTCAGTAAATCAACAGTCAAATGGGCAAAGATGGTAATTTGCTAAACTTTTACTCTACAGATCTGCTTAGAAAGCACCTTATAAGTGGCTGATATTTTGCCAATTTTCGAAGAACTAAGAGAACACTTAGAAAATGCGATTTAATATAGGAAAGTGCAAAGTGCTGCACACGAGCAAATGAAGCATTAATTTACAAGACAAGGGACACTGTCCTATAGAGAGCAACCTCCAAAAAGGAATTAGGGGTTTATGTTAATACAACATTATCATCATCTACACAATGTGCAGAAACTATTAAAACGGCCAATAAAATGTTAGAGAGAAAGAGAAGTTGGGAGCATGCGCTAATAGTGAGTTGCCGCACCAACCACATGATGAACCACCTGGATAGGGACCCAAATTCAGCAGGTGACACCTCAGCACCTCACTGGAACAGTGTGAGGTTTTTTACGGTAGCTGGAGTGCCAATCCTGCCACCGACCCATTAGTTTTCCTTGTAAGTTTGAGAACCTGCTTGCAGGGTAGGATGCAGATTAACATCATAAAATATTAGGTTATATTGTAACTAGGGGGCCCCGCCCCCTGCTCGCTTCGCTCGCCTACCCCCGGGGTTGGGTAACCTGAAATATATTGATGAATGTCTGAGATATATTGAATTGTAAAGGTGTAGATGACGAACAAAGGAAGTAAAGAACCCATAGCATGGCACATTAGAAGGATCTATTGGAATACTTCTTTATACACAACATTTGTAGTAAAATCATTGATACGTCATCTGGATGTAAGACGTAGATCTGTGCATATTTGCGTTCGTGATTTGGCTCAGGGTGCACTGTTCCAATCCGATGTAATATTTTTTTACATACGCGAAAGCAGTATGGGCCATTGCCAGGTGGTGGCCTGATATTTACCCCGGTAGATGTAAAAGCAAATGAACTATTGTAGGATCTAATGCAGTCCATAATGTTTTTACTTTCGGGTACATTGTTAGTTAGAAACATCCGTAGATATTAAGGATACTCATCTAAAGGAGGCAGTCTAACCTGACCCCTTTGACAACAACGTGCAAACTCATTAGTTGTATTGCTAGTTGTTTCTTCAGGGAAGTTAAGTGAATGACAATGATAGCAAATGATATTCATTAATCCTAATGAATGTTCATTAATAGTTATGCACTTAAAACCAAAAAGCCATCAACCTGGGTGGGACGCTACAATACTTTTAAATTTTACTGCTTTCATATTGTGTACCTTTGTCTACATGTGTATCGCGCCATCGTTCGTTTGAGCCTTTTGAATTCCACTGCTTTCATAATCTCTTATCTGTCTTTTTTTCTCTCCAATGCCTTTGGGTGTCTATTCTCCGTATTGTGCTTATACGCTTTCTATGCTCTGAGAGCACATAATTTGTGTGTTGGAATTGTTTTAATTTCATTATCTTCACTTTTACTTTAAAGCTTCATTAAAAACAATATTTTCTGGAGACACATTGTGACAACGCAACGTATAACTGCCCGTGAGTGAATATTGTTTCTGTAATAAATAATTCGAGTTTTTCTGTTTGTCCATGTGATTTATTGATTGTCATAGCAAAAGCTATTCTCACGGTAAACTGTAAACATTTTACTACGAATGGCATATCACGATCTCCTTTGGTGTGTAATGTTACTCGCGGAATACATACATCACCTTTCTTTTTGCCTGTTAAAATTTGCATCACTTTTCCGAGATCATAAATATACACCCGACCGAATTGTGTAGGTTCTGATGATTAATCACCTTTTGCTTGCAGTAATGCAATCGTTTCTATCTTTTCTTTGATACTGTAGTGACTGACATGACAAAGTGTCACAAAAGTTTTACCTGAACAATCGCTGACTTCCTAACCCCAAATACAACTTTCTAGCACCCTCTCTAACGCCCCCCCCCTCTCCATTACCGCATGAAATCAATACCCCGCTATCAGTCCTCCGTGCTGTACTCTGCCTTCCCTCAATCGGACGTAACAGTCACTTAAAACCAAAAAGCTCTCAACCTGGGTGGGACGCTACAATACTTTTGAATTTTACTGCTTCCATATTCTGTACCTTTGTCTGCATGTGTATTGCGCCATCATTTGTTTGAGCCTTTCGAATTCCACTGTTTTCATAATCTCTTATCTGCCTTTTTTTCTCTCCAATGCCTTTAGGTCTCTATTCTCCTTATTGTCCTTATACGCTTTCTATGCGCTGAGAGCACATGATTTGTGTGTACTATGTGCTTTTACACGATTGTTTTTTTTTTTGATCGGTGTGCTCTTATATATTCCGTACTCTCTTTGTGGACCCCGTAGTGTCTTAACACCGTGCCTGCTTTGCTTCCGCAGTTTCTGACGCTTGTTGTAGGCGCCTGCGTTCATTGATCTTATTCAGGTGGGCTCGTGTGTGTATCGTTGAGCTGTATTGTGTTTGAATTTGGTGTAAAGCGTTCAGCAGTTTGTACAATCCCAAGCAGCACATTATTCCTAACCTCACTCCGCAGTAGTGCCACTCACAATATGGCGGTTCTTTTATTTGCTATTTCCGTTAGCTGAGCTGTACGCGCCTGCGCAGTACGTCTCATGGTCCCATCGCCGTGTCCCTGCGTCCATGCCATCCGGTTTACCATTCTCGAAATTGTGCAAAGGAGCACAACCAAGTGCATCCCAGGACTTACAGGCATGTCCCACTCTGACAGACTCAAGGGAGTTAAACCTGCCTATTCTTGAGCAGAGAAGACTGTGTGGGGACCTAATCCAGGCCTTAAAAAATCTAAAAGGCATTGATAAAGCAGATCCAGCCAAATTTTTGCAACTAAACAACTCATGTACTCAAGGATAGCAGTGAAAATTAAGGGGGAATACATATAGGACTGAAGCCAGGGAATATTTCTTTGCATAAAGAGCGGTGGGAACCTGGAACAAACTACTGAGACATGTAGTTGAATTGGAAACCTTGACAACTTTAAGAAGTATCTCCACTGGGCCAGTTTAGCTATTAGCTAAACAAACAAGCTTCATGGATTGACTAGCCTTCTCGTTTGTCAAATGTTTCATGTTCCTATGTAGGATAAATAATGAACGTCTGATGCATATTAATGCATTCACTGTCTGGATTTGATGATGAGTGCCTTTTAAAGAGTTAAGAATTTTTAAGGTATGACCAAAACTTATCAGTATTTTTATTTATTTCAAAACCACCATTTTGTTTGTTTAAGTCATTGTCATTTCTGTTTGTTTTTTAGATGGTGGCCATGTTATTGCAACCATGTAATGCCAGGAGGTTGTGTGGCAGGACATGTTTGCTCAAAGGAGATTTATTATGGCAACAAATCACACCCAGTGTTCAAGATTTTGGATTTGTGTATAAAACTTCCACAGTGCTAGTTAGAGTAAAATACAGCTAGTTGTGCATTGAAACACCAAGACTATCCTCTTCATTAGTGCTTCTGGGATCAGCCTTTTAGATGCCCCCTTATGATTTCTGGCTGTTCCCCAAAATCAAAGCCAACACACATGGAAAATGCTATGAGGATTGAGAAGATATGATCAAGGCAGTGAATGAAGGGAAGGCAAAACTGATAAAAGATGATTTTCGGGGGAATTTTGAAAAATGGATACACAGATTGCAAAAGTACACTGAGGTAGGTCAGAATTATATGGACAAATAGAGAATAAAGAAGGGTTCTGAGGAAAAGAAATATTTGGGGCGATCTCTTTTATTACTACTACAAAATGTATTTGACGTATCAAGGCAAAATCAAACATACAACCCAAATGAAACAATTGCTGACTGTATATTAAATTAACACTAATTTTATCAAGAACGGCTACACTATTAATTTCTAAGTGATAATGGATTGCTATTTCTGCCAAACATAATGTGCTTCTCTGGAGCAGAACATGCTAAAAGATCTGCATATTTTTCTCTGATGTCCATATGACAGAATTGTCTGAGGAATGTTCTGGCCATACATGGTTGCCATGGAGCAAGTACTTATTGAGCTCACATCAATGTAACAACACTGTATTTGTCTGCATCCTACTGCTTCTAAGCGCTTCTAAGTCTGACACCATCAATAGAAATATGCTTTTAGGAATCAACAGTATATAGTGGTGTTTAAAACAAATTGCACTGAACTGCAAAATCACTCCTTGTCTCACTACTCCCAACTACACCTCTTAACTCTAATATAAACAAGACACACATGAGCATGCACACAGTAAATGCTAAAGTAGAATATAAATATCTATAACATAAATAAAACTAAACTGTACTTTCTTTAATAATGTAATATTCTTCCTCATCACACAGTATGATGAATTGTTGCTTCATCCACTGTTTGGCTTAAGAACAAAAGACCTTTGTCCACAAAGAAAGACTTGCAAGAAGAGCTGAATACTAATGATACACCAGCTCTGCACAGGGCATTCCTAGTATTATTTTTGCAGCAACAGTATACATGGGAAATGGTAATAAGTCACACTCAGCTATAAACAAACACTACACCTTTTTAATGACCTCATAACTATACATAAAAAGTAACTGTTTTACATACACCCAGTACCAGACACAGCTAAGGTTAACTATAGTTAATAATTCGTATACAGCTATTGTCATTCAGTTTGAGCAGTCTTGGTTCAAATGTGCAATGCTGGGAAGAGTAAAGCTTTAGGCAATAAAAAATTATTCCTTAATAAAAGAAATGAGTGTAGTATTTATATACAAACAGAAAATTTCCACACAATATATCACTGCAGCAGGTAATGGAGCAGAGTACAGTAATCCCTCGCTATATCGTGCTTCGACTTTCGCGGCTTCACTCTATCGCAGATTTTATAAGTAAGCATATCTAAATATATAACGTGGATTTTTCGCTGCTTCACGGGTTTCTGCGGACAATGGGTCTTTTTACTTCTGGTACATGCTTTCTCAGTTGGTTTGTCCAGCTGATTTCATATAAGGGATGCTATTGGCGGATGGCTGAGAAGCTACCCAATCAGAGCACGCAATTAAGTTCCTGTGTGCTGATTGGCTCAGCGACGGAGCGCCGAATTCAATTCCACTGTGTTAACCAGGAAGTCTCGTCTTGCTCATTCATCATCAATGTTAAATTTTGTGCTCTTTTGTGTTTATCTTTGTGCATAGTCAAGCCCTTCGTTATGGCTCCAAAACGATCTGCTCCTGCTACTGCTTCAGGGCCCATGCCCCAACAGAAGATGCTAACGATTGCCGAAAAGGTAAAAGTTTTGGATATGTTGAAGGAAGGGAACAGCTACACCGCTGTAGGATGCCATTACGGCATCAATGAGTCCACGATTCTTTATATTTAAAAAAGAGGAAACCAATATAAGATCTACGGCCGCAGTGTCCTTTAACCAGGGCACAAAACGAGTTTTAAGTGGACGTAATAAGGCTGTAGTCCGGATGGAATCTGCTTTAGGGATTTGGATTGAAGACTGCTGGAAGAAGAACAACGGCGGTGCTACACTGTCGCCTGAAGAGGCTCCTTTAGAAGAGCTGTAACACTTTCCTTTGTTGTGCAGTAAAATTAAACTCATTGTTATCGGACAAGTCATTGTGTTATTGATGGTGAGTAACCATAATTAATTTACTTAGTACATGTACGTACGTTTAGTGTCACTGTACACACATTTTACTGTATACAATTTTTCTTGCATTGTACGTATTTATTGCTGGTGGCCTGTCTATTGTAATGGCTGTAACATATGTGATATCGGAGACAATCGATACCTTTAAAATAATATTTAGGTTTTACTGTACAGTATATAAATAGTGTGTTTACATACATAATTTCAATGAATCTTACCTAATATCTAAGAGAATACAAAGGGTTTATGCTGTATAACTGTGCGGGAAATGTTTATAAGAGTGTGGGAGAGTTTATAAGGGCTTAAAATATATTAAAATAACCATATAAATATATGGTTTTTACTTATATCACCTTTCGTGGGGGGTTCTGAAACACAACCCCCGCGATCGGGGAGGGATCACTGTAATGTTGCCTGTGCAAGTTGATTTGACTGAATGCATACTTTAAAAACAAACAATCTAAAAAAAAAACCTCAACACTTTTTGCAGCTTAACTCATGGTCCTCACTCGAGAGCAAAGCATTCTGCATTTGAGTGTATTTGAATATGCAATCTAAACTGGCAAGCAGTGTACAGAGTAACTAAACAAACCGAAAAAGTATTACAGAAGGCACAAGTATGTCTTTATACTGTGAAATAATGCTAAACATCAGAAAAAGCTCATAAGATGCAAAAAAAAAAAAAAAAAAATAGGAACTGTACGGGAAAATTCAGAACTGCTTGTTTCTGCTGGAAATGACACACACATACTTTACAACAAATCTGCTTGAATAACAATTTCAAATAAACAGGAAAAAAGTACCTAATGGTCATAAACCCATGCATGAAACCCCACAGACCCGAGTCTATGGTAAATCACAGCTGACTGCACTCATGAACCATTGAAAAAAATTACCTTTCAATACATACTGCAAAGCCAGCAAGGGGTCAAATTGTTATCATGGCAACAGTGGGTACATCAGATAAGTCCCCATGCTATGTGAATTTCCCCTTGGGATTAATAAAGTATCTATCTATCTATCTATCTATCTATCTATCTATCTATCTAGGGAGGTGGGTACTGAAAAATGCAAGCACCGGGGATTGTCTATTACTGAAAGGATTAATTTATATAATAAGGTAAGAAAAAAACATCTGGTAATATTTTCTGCAATTTTACTGAGGCCCATTTTGAAAGCAATTAGCAAAGTTGTTACATTTTAAAAATGTAACATTAGACATCTCTGCTTATGGTGACATTGTATAAATCTGACAGCACAGGTAATTAAATAGTTGCATCTAATGGCCGACTGGAACTGCAAACTGCCTATATACTAAACATACGGCCTGGGATAAAATTACCTGGCTAAACAAAGTTATTCTGCCAAGTTTTAGCTGCCAACATTATGCCATTTAAATGGTTCCATTTTAATGAGTTTGGAAGAATGAGGACTGAAACAAAATGTATAAAAACAAGACAGATGACTAAAACTTAGTACTAGTATATTTGAAAACTCAAGAACCTTCACATCACAAAACTCTGTGATGGCCAGTATGATTTCTTATGGTGTGGTATGCTGGGCTAGTAATATCACATCACAGACAGTCCCATTGAATCAACAAGTTAATAAAAAGGGCAGGATCAACTAAGGGACACACTCTGGACCCCCTGGATAGTAGCAAAGGAGAGAGTTAAATCAAAGTTGTTTGTCATTATGAACAATGTTGCACATCCTCTCTCTGACACACCAACACTGAGTAATTTAATTCAATTAATTACTCAGCAGAAGTGCGTCAAGAAATGCTACTTGGACTCCTTTATATCAACAGCAACTTTTAATCTTCTTCCATTTTACTCATTCTGGTGTGTGTATGTGTGCGTGTGTCTATCTATCAATTTATTTAAAGAGCTTTTGTAAAAAGGCAAATTCCCCCCCTTGGGACAAATTAAGTTCTATCTAATCTTCAGACAAAGTAAACAAAATCACCAAGTACGGATAACTCTGCAAATGAGTGATGCCTAAAACCTCTTTAAATATGAAATCAAGCTAGCTCTCAACAGCTGCAGAGGGTGGTGGAGTCTAGCTCTAACTTTGAGGGAATGAACCCTTGGACCTCTAATAACAAAAAGGATTTCAATTTGATGGAAACATGACACCCTTCAAAAGCTCAAGATGATTATCCAGAATGCATCAACATAGCAGAACACATAGGAAAATCACAGCAGCAGCCAAATGAATTTCGCATCAGCCCCAGCTGTTGACTTTCTCTTCCATCATCGCAGCCAGGGGGTGGTGGACCACTAGCCAGAGGCTCTGAGCACATTAGCATTGCAAAGCTGAACTCAGCACAGCATGCTTTGTGCTCTGTTTCACAAGGCATTACAATGCGAAAGAGTAAAGGCAAACTGCAACTAGGCATAAACAAATAAGCTGGAGGGGTTTTCAACCATTCTCTTTAACCTTTATTCCTGAATCCAATATTTTTGAGGAGTGGGGAGTTGCTGCACTCATGTACAGTACTATTTTTTGTAAGATGGCTAAGTGGCAGACTTCACTTTTTTATGTCCTCAATTTACAGTTCAGAGAAAGAAGGACAAATTAGCATTGCAAAGAGGAACTAACACAGCATGCCCTCTAGAAAAGCAGTCAATGCCAACAGCACGCAAAACATCTCTTAAATTAATCTCCACACCAGGGCAAAACAGTACACACTGGTTACCATTCACAGGACTCTCTAATTCACTATTGACACAGACCAGACAGCTTGGGGGCACAGTTATCTTTTAACAGGATTTAGCCAGCATCTTTAAAGATACGGCACACTGTCCCTGAAGGTAAAAGAGGTTTATGCATGAAAAAAATTAAACAACACGTGAATAGATGGTCTACCCTTCATCTTACATTAGCAGGGAGAATCAGCATTGTTAAGATGACCAAAGCATCCCCATATAAATTAACAAATCATTTTTTTAAGAAATTAGACTTAATCATAACTTTGTTTATTTGGAATTCAAAAAATCCACACATCCAAAGAATGATTCTACAACGAGCTAAAGCAGAGGAGGGTATGACACTACCTAATTTTCAATTTTATTACTGGGTGGCAAATATACAAGCTATAAAGACCTGGACATTGACACAAATTGATGAATATACACAAGCCTGGTCTGCAAACAGAAATAAAATCTTGCAGTACTTCTTTATAATCCCTGCTCTCTGTCCCAGTTAAAACAAATTACTGTCAACACACTAACAATCAAATTGCCCTTCATTTTCTCAGAATTTGGAATCAGTATAGGAAGCACTTTAAGAGAGGGAAGCTTTTATTGGTTGCACCTCTATGACAACCACCTTTTTCCACCCTTTGAAACATATACACTATTTAATGTATGGATAATATCTAGGATACAAACACTTAAGAGATTTGTACATAGATAATATTTCTTTGTGTCAAATTCAACTTCTCATCAACACAATTCTTCCACTATTTTTAAGCTAGAAACTTTGCTAAACAGAACCTTCCCAATTTTCCTCACCTCCCACTTTGTTCTATTCCAGAAGAAATATTGATCAGTCTTTAAGACTCAGATAGTATCTCTACGGTTAATAAAAATGTTTTGGAGTCTCTTCCTTTCAAAGACCCCACAGAAAATTTTGGAGTTGAACAAAGCCATGCACAGAATATGCTCGAGCTCAATTAGTGCAAAGCATTCAGACATTCAACTTAAACTCTTTTATCGAGTGCATTTACCTCATTTAACATTGTTCAAAGTTTCCACGGCAAGATTCAATCTGTGAACATTCCAATCTAGCTCCAGCCTCACTAGATCACATGTTCTGGGAGTACACCAAATTAAACAACATTTTGGATAAAAATCGTTGCATGCCTATCAGACAGCCTTAGTGTCACAATCACTTCTAACCCATTAACAGCTGTGTTTGGTATACTCCCAGATGGCCTTAAAGAGGAGAAGGACAAACAAACTGTAATTGCCTTTACTACACTACTAACACGTAGACTTATCTTGCTCAACTGGAAGAATTGCTCCCCACCACTTTTAAGTCAGTGGGTAACTGATGTTCTATACTACTTAATGGCCGACGGTGAGATGGAGCGTGTTGTTGAAGAACTCTTGGCCCTCGAGAATCAGACTCAGATTCAGAAACTACTTGAAATTGGAAAAAATCTAATTCTCACTTAGAGGATCTCTACGAAACTTTTTTTAAAATGTGTTAGGATCTAAACAATAACATTTTAGAATAAGTTTCCATTTCAGGGAAAAGCATTCCTTTACTTTCATGTTCCTTTTAGAGTAGCTTTGGTTACTGGCTCTCCTCTTTTTCTCTTGGGTAGGGGTTGAATATTGCTTTGCTTTGTTAATTAAAATCAATTAATAAAAAAAAAAAAAAAAAGGGTTTATGAACGCTTATACCTGTACAGGCTGGGGAGCATGCAGTGGTACAGTGCGTTGCCGCACCTATCACACAATGCAACGGCTCAGGATCTTGGATGACCATCCCCCAGGCAGACACAGAGTCCAGTTCCACCCTCCGGAAATGACTATCTGCCGCAGTCAGGTGTTACGTGGGCATCCCTTTGGCCTGGTTCTGTCACTCGAGTCCTCAACATTGAGGATCCCGTAAGCTGGATCACCCTCAGGGAATCGCGCCACATGGCCATAGTGCCTTAACTCACGCTTCCTTACAATGCATTTAATATTCCTCATTTCGGACTCGGTAAGCAACCACTCATTCGACACAAATTCAAACCAGCAGTACCCAATGATTTTCCGAAGAGACACAGTACCAAAGGTCTTCATCTCAGATCACTGGATAGCGTTCATGTCTCACAACCATATAGCAAGACAGCTCTAAAGACTTGGAGCTTCATCCTTTTGCATAGATACCAGGAGTGCCACACTCCCCTTTTCAGTGACCTCCCTCCCGCAATGCTCTCCCAATCCGTCTACTGACTTCACTGGAGGAGTCACCAGAGACATGATTGTCACTGCCGCAGTAAGTAAACCTCTCGACAAGGTCAACACTCTCTCTGTAGACTGACACACTGCTAATGGCTGTTCCTAAGAGGTCATTAAAGGCCTGGATCTTGGTTTTTATCCAAGACACTTGCAAGCCGAGACACTCAGACTCCTTGCTCAGTCTCTCTGTACCATATTGGTACTTAATGTATAAGATAAAGGTGAGTTACAGCTGCTACAAATTTGAGTTTAAACCAGTGATACAAACCTAGTGTGCCCTTTAGACTGTGCCATTCCACTTATGATCCACAATATTTATTAACTGCCAAATCAGTATTGTTTGACACAACTAAACACTCTAGTAGATGAGGAAACATTTAGGCTGATGCATTAATATTTTATATTTGGTAGTACATGCATGTCTCTTGATATTTTTATTATAGTACATATTTTATTTATATACACATACATCTTCAAGTAACTGTACTCTCAACCTGTCCCCAAAGCCACAATGAACAGCAAGAAGATCAAAATTATTAAAATAAAGATGCATGTATTATAAAGGACACAAGGTATTAAATTATATAGGTACTAGAAGTAATGACTATATGTAGTAAACAAAAGTAAATAACATTATGATGCCTGTTTTGGTCCTCCTATACATATACTCCATCCCCTATCTATGCAAAGGGGTGGAAGGTCCACTCCTCAGTTTGGAATCAAAACGGGAGGTTTTATTTCTCTCAACTCCTATATCCTTGGGCCTCCTTTCCTCCATCTAGTTTATCCAATGCCAGCCACTGTATTCCTGGCTCAAAGCCTCAGGGCATCTAGTTTGGAGGTAACATGAGGCTGGGATTATGTTCAAAGCCATGGATGGCTCTGCAGTGACACCTAACAGCCCCCAGTGCCTCTGTATGCACAAGTGTTCTATTAGTGCAAAATAACAAAACATTCAAAGCAGATCCACTGATGCTTGCACTGTTTGATGGACAGCACGCTGCTTTCAGGAAGAGTGTACCCGCTAGCACACAGGAGATATTGCCATTTGTGACATTTCCACTTTGGCCCCACTCTGTATTTCTGGTAACTGCAAAATTGTCTGTCCTCTAGTATTACAGTAGAACACTGTGTTTTTCTCTATCACCTTCTATCACACAAACTTTTGCCTCTTCTTCCAATTTCAAATTCTGGACCATCATACATAAAGTGTCCCATGAAATAAAGCAAGGACACTGTAGATTAGCATCTGCTATGTTAAGTGATCAGCATCACAAATGAAAGCTGTTTGAATTTAAAGGACATAACAGTAGGAAAGACATCTATGATATGAATACATGAAGAATAGAGAATGTTTCAATGTACATTCAGGAATGCCAGATTAACAGAAACCCAAAAAACCAAAAGCTATTTAAAAACCAACACTGAGAAGAGAATCTAGTTAAACTGTCAATTATCAGCCTGTTCTTTTTGTTTTTCTTAGAGCCATGTACATGGGAATTCATCTATGAAAGTTTAGCCTTCAAAAGAAGTGCTACTTAATGGCATATATAACTATTTTCTATTTTAAACAAGAAACTTTATTTAACAGACTCTAAAATCCTCAGATTATGCAGACAGGAATGGCCTTAGATTAAGACTATCAATCAGCCAATCTTTATTAATGTGCCACCACAATTTACTTTACTGTGCTAATGTGATTAAAGTATATTGTGTGAACATTAATAGTTTACATAACTTAGTCTTGTGACAATGTTACATATAAACATATTTAGTGAAACTTAATTAAATGACAGAGTATTGTACAGATTAAGTAACAGGTTGCTATTAAAGTATACTAATACTCAAATAACATTCATAATATTGATGATATACACAAATACTATTGAAACATTAAAAATATGAAAATTTGAATCAATAGAAAATGTTATTAAATAAAAAGGTTTACATTATATTAAGGGAAACATTCAAATTTCTTAAAGCGTAATTACATTCCATACACTATGTTGTGATTTATTTAATATGCCTTCAAAAGGTGGGGGGTTAATTTCAAGTCAACAGGAAAAGATACTGTAGACAAAATATGTAAAACAAAATCTTGGGTTATTGCTCATGGCTGTTTCTAGTGAAAGTTGCTTTGTGTATGTTGTAGATGGCACATGGGCTGGACTGGCATTGCAGCCAGAAGAGGGGATGGTTCCTTACCTAGACGGGAGGCTCCTAGAAGGGAGACAGGCATCCCAACCAGGGAACAGAAAGGAACCAGACCCGGAAGAGATGGCCAGAACAGAGGAACGGATAGCCCACCAGAAGTGGAAGAGGTTGCTGGAGGCTTTCTATATTCCCCAGATGCTAGATGGCAGCAGCCCTCCATAAAGGGGCCCATTCAGGAACTAGCAGGGAATGCTAGGGGATGTATTCCAGCAATACAACCCTGCTGGAAACCATGGGTACTGCAAGGGGGTGCTGTAGGGAGATGAGCTCTCCAATTTATGGGACTTCCGTGTGAACCCGGAAGTACTTCCACTGGGCAATCACCCTGGCACCGGAAGTACTTCCAGTTCACAGAGTGATATGCTGCAAGAAAGCATAATGTTCTAAGGTAAAAGGCTCATTCTTGTGTCACAGTAAGTGTTTATGGTATCTGAGGTGGTCATACTAAGGTTTCTTGCTAGGGTAATTTTCATTTATAATGTAATTATTAAATTAGAAAAAGAAATCTGTCACATCTGGTTGTACTTATGCAAAAGTGATTGTGTTTTTTTACACCATTTCACTCGCAAAAGTTGGGTTTCATGTGTAATAGCAGGTCCACAGTTGCTTGCCTGGTTTCGCTTGCATCTGAAAACAACATAAGCATGTTATAGTCAAGGAGTATGTAGCTTCATTCACAGATGCCCCAAGATGATGATGCTTTTCCCTGCCATATCACCTTAGCAAATACAGTAAATGGCTCATAAAATGTCAACCAAGTGAGCTTGCCTTGTCTAAGAAGCTTGTGCCAAGTATGTTTCAAAATCATCCCTCTCCCAAACTCAGTTTCACTCAAAATCTGCCGATACATGGCCCCATTCATTCTTTCCTTTACATGGATCAGTCATCCTGGTCCCTTTGCAGAAAAACAGCCCCAAAGCATGATGTTTCCACCCCCATGCTTTACAGTAGGTATGGTGTTCTTTGGATGCAACTCAGCATTCTTTCTCCTCCAAACACGACGAGTAGAGTTTTTACCAAAAAGTTCTATTTTGGTTTCATCTGACCATATGACATTCCCCCAGTCCTCTTCTGGATCATCCAAATGCTCTCTAGCCAAACTTCAGATGGGCCTGCACATGTACTGGCTTAAGCAGGGGGACACGTCTGGCACTGCAGGATTTGAGTCCCTGGTGGCGTAGTGTGTTACTGATGGTAGCCTTTGTTACTTTGGTCCCACCTCTCTGCAGGTCATTCACTAGTTCCCCCTGTGTGGTTCTGGGATTTTTTGCTCGCCGTTCTTGTGGTCATTTTGACCCCACGGGGTGAGATCTTGCATGGAGCCCCAGATCAAGGGAGATTATCAGTGGTCTTGTATGTCTTCCATTTTCTAATAATTGCTCCCACAGTTGATTTCTTCACATCAAGCTGCTTACCTATTGCAGATTCAGTCTTCCCAGCCTGGTGCAGGTCTACAATTTTGTTTCTGGTGTCCTTTGACAGCTCTTTGGTCTTGGCCATAGTGGAGTTTGGAGTGTGACTGTTTGAGGTTGTGGACAGGTGTCTTTTATATTGATAACGAGTTCAAACAGGTGCCATTAATACAGGTAACGAGTGGAGGACAGAGGAGCCTCTTACAGAAGAAGTTACAGGTCTGTAAGAGCCAGAAATCTTGCTTGTTTGTAGGTGACCAAATACTTATTTTCAACCATAATTTGCAAATAAATTCTTTAAAATCAGACAATGTGATTTTCTGGATTTTTTTTTTCTCATTTTGTCTCTCATAGTTGAGGTATACCTATGATGAAAATTACAGGCCTCTCTCATCTTTTTAAGTGGGAGAACTTGCACAATTGGTGGCTGACTAAATACTTTTTTGCCCCACTGTAGCTTAATCCTACTCTTTGCAAATCATAATCTGTAACAAATGACCTTGAATTCTTTACTTTCTCCCAACAGATTAGTTGGTTTAAAAAACTATTATCACTCTCAAAATGAATACAATCAAAATAATGAAAAACTTCACAGCTTTATCCTCTGAGGAAACGGATATGTTCCAATGTGATCACAAGAGATGAAAAATATAAGATTACAATTTTTAACAGCAGCATTTGAAATAACAAATGTTATTTTAATTCTGATGGGTACAGCAATGCAAACATTGTGGCATTTACACCCAAAACACATCTATAGTCAAAGGAACATTAGAGACCGTGCATCAGAGCTGGTACCAATTGCTTTGGTAAGTGAAGTCGGACAGTTCCAAAAATGCTAATGGGTTTTGTGGTCTGAAAGATTTCCAGAAAAAAATCACTTTTCTATATATAAGTTGAGTTCTGAAAATCACTGACGTCTTACTGCCTAACAAGCTACTTGGTAGCTTATTCGAAGTGTCTATGGGTTAACTGTGTAAAGAAAAACGTCCTGATGTTTTCTTGAGAAAATTTACCCTTAACAAGCTTCCAGCTGTGCCCCCTTGTTCTTGATGAACTCATTTTACAGTCTCGATCCACTGGACTAATTCCCATCATAATTTTAAACACTTCAGTCATATCACCTCTTAATCTTCTTTTGGTTAAACTGAAAAGCTCAGCTCTTTTAATCTTTCTTCGTAATTCACCCCTTACAGCCTTGGAATCATTATAAAGCTTCAGCATAACCTCCTTGGATTTAGACTCCACACATCATGCTATATAATCTAACATTCTGTTAGCCATCTTAATGGCCACTGAACACTGTCAACATGTTGATAGTATAGAGTCCACTATGACTCCTAAATCCCTCTCAATAGGTTTACTCTAAATTTTCAGACTGCATTGTGTATTCAAACCTAACATTTTTACTTCCTACGTGTAAATACCATACATTTACAGACATTAAATGTCATCTGCCACAAATCTGCCCAAGCCTGTATGCTGTCTAAGTACTTCTATAATGATATAACGGATTCCAAATTATCTGCCAATCAACCTATCTTGGTATCATCTGCAAACTTAATCAGTTTGTTACTTATATTCCCATGCAAATCATCTATGTATTTAAAAATTGCAGTGGCCCTAGCACTGACCCCTGTGGAACACCACTCTTAACATCAGCCAATTCTGATAAGGTTTCTCACAACATAACCCTCTGCTTCTTGTTTCTGAGCCAATTCTGCACCCATCTACAAATATCACACTGAACCCCTACTTCTTTCAGTTTGATGCCCAACCTCGCATGCGATACCTTATCAAATGTTTTCTGAAAGTCATAAATAATATCATATGCTCCACTTTATCATATCCTTTTGCTGCTTCCTCATATAATTCCAGCATGTTGGTAAAACACAAACTCTCTCTTCTGAACCCATGCTGACTGATCAGAAAAAACTCCTGTACTTGCCATGTGCTGCTCAATCGTATCCTTAATAATTCCTTCCATTAATTTTAATGTGATGCATGTTAAGTTTACTGGCCTATAGATGCTTGGATCTGCCCGGTCACCCATTTTAAAAATGGTATAATATTTGCCATTTCCCAGTCCTTTGTAATTTTTCCAGTGTGCAGTGAGTTCCTTTAAATATGTGTCATGGGTTTATATATGTACTCACTAGCCTCTTTAAGAACTCAAGGGAAAATATTATCTGGTCCTGGTGATTTGTTTGATTTCAGCTTATTTAATCTGAGCAGCACTTCACCCTCTACAATTTCCAAATCCTTCAGTACTTCCTTAGTAGTCCCACTTACCACTGGGAAGTTATCCACTTCCTCACTTGTGAAGAGCAAGTTTAGAGTGTCCGTTATTTCACTGTATCTTTTAATTCTCCTTTACTAATCCTGATGCACTTCACCTCATCCTTGACTGATTTTTTTTTTTTTTACTACAGAAACATTGAAAGTATTTCTTAGGGTCATCTTTCACCTTATCTGCTACAATTTCTCTCCAACTGTCTTTTAGCCTCCCTAATATCCTTCTTTATGGTTGCCCCAATGTTCTCATAATCCCTACAATTCACTTTAGAGTTATTAGTGTTCTACGCCGCCTCATACAGCTGTTTCTTTCCTTTGCAGTTTCTTTTTTAACTATTTATTTATTATTATATTTATTAACCCACTATGGAGTTTTTTTTCAAGTTTCCTATTATTTCTCACTGCTCCTCGACTGTCGCCACACGTAAAAGCTTATCCCAGTCTATCCTGCTTAGACTTTGGTACGGCAAATTTTGAGCAGATGCTGCAAAATTAAACTTAACAATTTTAGTCTTTGCACCCTCATTTTTACAAGACACTGAGAATTGTATTACATTATGTTGTTACGTCAAATAATCATTAGACATTATGCACTTCCACAACTTACATATCACTAGACTTTTCCTTTCTAACATTTTAATAGTGAGTGATGTATGTTGCCATTTTAATATCTTGTAAATGCCACCTCAATTGTTTATAACAGATTACTTAATTCTCATCTGAAGCATAGTTCCTCACTTTGTGATGGTACCAACTGAAAAGTGTTACACATAAAATAACAAATGACGTACAGTTTGGGGATAAGGAACATATGAATGAGACACTGAAAAGTGATTCGTTTTTTGTGTGTTTACACAACTGCGTGTGTCTGCTTAAACTCAGATTTGATTTAGGAGATGAAGTCAACGGCTGATATTTCAGCACATCATTTTTGTCTTTCTAAAAAAAAGTTACAAAAAATACATTTTCCAAGGATATAATTATTTGCTGCGTGGAGTTTGAATGTTCTCCCTGTGTCTGCGTGGGTTTCCTCTGGGTACTCTGGTTTCCTCCCACAGTCCAAAGACATGCAGTTTAGATGCATTGGTGATCCTAAATTGTGCTTGGTGTGTGTGTGTGTCCTGTGGTGGGCTGGCGCCCTGCCTGGGGTGTGTTTCCTGCCTTGCGCCCTGTGTTGGCTGGGATTGGCTCCAGCAAACCACAGTGACCCTGTAGTTGGGATATAGCAGGTTGGCTAATGGATGGATGGATGGATAATTATTTGTTACCTGAATATGACAAGGTGCTTAAGGGTATATAAGTGCACTGTATATACACAAAAGACCTATTCCTCAAACTGTTATACTATACAATCTGTTTTCCTCAGACAACGATTCAAAATACGAGTCTTGTTTTATGCAGCATGCTGATGGTTAATTCATAATCGTTTTTGTGAGTTAAAATCTTTATTCATATCATCAGAAATGAAGAAGTAAGTCAATATAAGGTAAAAAATATATAGTAAACATGAAAAAAACTAATTATTACTGTTGCTTAATTTTTTGAAAAGCTGGAAAAATAAGCAAGTAAGAAAAATAAAATATTAAAGTACAGAATACTATTCCTGGGTATCAGCTTAGTGACTGGTTCCTGTGTAATGCTAATTGCAAAAAAGTAAATAATACAGGTGGACAAATACATATCAGCTAGAACAGACAGAGGCATGTCTATTGGTAAAGAAAATTAAAACTTTAAACATGATGAAGGAGTTTGAAAACAATTTCCTTTAAAGTTAACTTGGAATGTACTTTCTGTAGACTTCAATGTTCAGGTCTTAATATTATAAAATGTTTTATCAAATGTTTGCATCTTATCAGGCTTATTTGGGCTTTTAACTACTCCTCAGACATTTTGCAGGACTCATCAATAAAAATTTCAAATATGCTGCTTGCTGCATGTTCAAACGCAAAAGTATCCAATTAAATAAAGATTTCTCACACGTCTAATTAAAAAGTATTAAAATGTTCATAAATATTATATAGGACTGAAGGTTAAAAAATAGCAAATGCAAACAGAGCTCAATAACAGGCTAACAAAAGTTGTTTACCTAACCATTGACAAATTCAAATGTTCACATACAAATATGAAATTAAATAATGTTAACTTACAATATCAAAACATTTTTGAAACGTAAGCCCACAGAAACATGGAAGAGAATTATTCTATCACTAGAAAAGATACTTTCAACCACATCAAAAATACTGCAAACTGGAATTATCACGTTTTAGACTTGCACACTATCAATGAGAAAGGAAGGCGGTACAATTCCAAGGACAATATAATGGAGTACTGTGGTGTCCTACTGGTCTACCACTATGGATGGAATGAGAATACATTATATGTAGGACATATTAGAATAAACTATAAAGTTGACTGAGATGCCTGATCTATTCTTAACGAAAAGACAGACGCCAAAAATATGTCATAGCTGGGAATACTTTCATGCTTCTAGAGGACATACTGTTACACAAGTTTAAGCATTCTATCTCTATTTTAAAGGAGACAGCTGCAGAGTTGCATTGGACACAATTACGCACACTATGGCTAGTAGGTGAAATAGTAGTCATGTGTGCATGTAGTAGTAAATGTATAGGAATAGCCAGAAGTGACCCGTGGATAGGGTTTAATGAACACTACCTGTCAGACGCTTGTTGAGTGTACAGTCAGAAGGACATCTGAAAGAAAGTAAGTATTTAACCTTCTGTTGCTTTGTACTTCCCTTTACTGGAAGCTTTCATACATCCCTTCTTTCTTTAATCCATCCCCATTTTTCTTTAATAACTACACAAAAGTAAGTATAATAAAAGAAAAAAAGAATGTTGATACCCAGGTGTTAATAGTCTGTCTCCTCTGCTTGCACTTGACTGCATTTGCATACACTTTTCACTAAGACATAACATTGTTTCCCAGAAAGTGAATTGCTGCCTGTCTTTTGGAGACAACTATGAAATAATCAATTAAAAAAATGTTACACCTTTAATCACTTATATTGTTTCACTATGTATGATGAAGAAAGGCAACAGTAGTTAAAAAGCCAGTATAAGCTCACTTGAAATGGCATCACGATTGTTATCACCAACAGTCAGCATTAATTTGACATGGGAAAGGGAAAACGTAAAGTGGCACATAGTGGATGGAAAAAAAATATGATTTGAATACAGCTATATTGAGATGCTGCTTCATGTATTTGAATTACTTACATATTTAATCACACATATTGAATCATATACATGATTTAATGGCAGATGTGAACACACACACAAAAAAACTTAATTCTTGTATTTGCACAATTGTCATATCATGTCATGCATTAAAGTCAATGTCATGCATTAAAGTCAATGGGGAAGGAAGAACGGAACTAGTTTTGAGTGGAATAAAACAGTATAACAGCATTGGTCTCTTAAGCAGGGATGTGAAGTCAATACACAAAACCTTCAACTCCGACCCATCAATTTATGGTACCACCGAATCTGATCTCTCTCTTTGTAATAAGAATGACATATTTACTATGTTGATTGAAAGCACACAATATACAGAATACAAGGCATTTTATCAATGCTATCGTGAATCAACAGGCTACTTTTTGTTACCTTAACCAGTTAAAGTTTGTGTTTAAAGACTATAGTGATGCCACTGTGGCTTTTGCATATTATTAATTAAATAATATTTACAAAATTAAAAAGAGGCTGTATTTTTTTAACAAAAGTCCAGAATTAAAATGGTTTAACTGAATTAGTATAAGAGAAACTGGAAATTAGCACATTATATTACAATTTACATTTATGTGGAGTACATTTTTACTGACTTTGACTTTAGTAACCCAATTATTGCTTCTTAAGTGTCACTGAGGTTTACAGAAGTGTCTGGTAACTACGCTCGATCAATTATTTTGGCCAAAAATGTGACCTGAGCTGTGTAGCACCAGTGCTAACCACTGCACAACTGTGCCTCTCTGAGTTAAAATTATACTCTGAGTCATTTATCTCTCTGCCTCTCACAGAGCCTGTGATGCAGCGTTACATACTTAGGGTGGCCCTTCCTGTTGCTACCCTATGGGCCCCACATGGTGAGTAGAATAGCGTGCTTAATGCAACAGGTAAAACATAATGTACAAAGAATCTATGCAGAAGAACAAAATAGTTTCATAATATTCTCTTTATGGCCAGCTTTGCACCCTTCAAATAATAATTCAGGCAGGTAGCTCAGATTGGGTATTGACATCCCGATCCAATGTGTCTGTTACAGCTCTGTGATACAGCACTAACCTCACAAACCATTATGGGGTGCTGGGGGAAAAAAAAACTTTGTCTAACCTGACAATATAAAGAATTTTCACGGAAAAATTTGGTGAAGAAGATCACCAGCAAATTCACTGCAAAAAATTTGCAGATCAATATTAGTTAAGATGGATCACATATCTACAATAATTGGGGAAACTATATTAAAAAAAAGCTGGGGGTGTGTCAGAAGACTGACCAAGCTCTCTCTTATGCTTTTTAGTTGTTTTACAAAATTCTGTAATGATTCTGCTTGATCTGGAATAAAGTCTGATTTCAAAAGAAACAGAGTGTCCAGATTATTTGTGCAACATAGTGCCCAAAATGCAACATTACATACTCTGGATAATCAGATCATAGGTACCAAGCTGTTATATTATCATCAAATGCTGAAAAGTTGTCTCTAATGGATGGCACACTGGTTCAGCACAGCTAAGATAGCGATAGCCTCCTGAAAATGTGACACCTGTTAAGGATAACATTAACTCTCACTGCACCTCTTGGAAAGTATTCTAATAACACTTTGCTAGTTAGCCCACAAATTGACTTACACTCTCATTGACCAATAGCAATCTGCGTATGGCTGTACAGTAATCCCTCCTTGATCGCGGGGGTTGCGTTCCAGAACCCCCCGCGAAAGGTGAAAATCCGCGAAGTGGAAACCATATGTTTATATGGT
Organism: Erpetoichthys calabaricus; assembly: GCF_900747795.2. NCBI lineage: Eukaryota > Metazoa > Chordata > Cladistia > Polypteriformes > Polypteridae > Erpetoichthys > Erpetoichthys calabaricus. Next base: position 64,561,557 of record NC_041401.2, on the reverse strand, counting down.
TATTTTTATATTGTCATGCTTGGGTCACAGATTTGCGGAGAAACACAGGAGGTTGTAGAGAGACAGGAACTTTATTCAAACACTGCAAACAAACATTTGTCTCTTTTTCTAAAGTTTAAACTGTGCTCCATGACAAGACAGTGATGACAGTTCCGTCTCACAATTAAAAGAATGCAAACATATCTTCCTCTTCAAAGGAGTGCGCGTCAGGAGCAGAGAATGTCAGAGAGTGAGAGAAAAAAGCAAACAAAAATCAATAGGGCTGTTTGGCTTTTAAGTATGCGAAGCACCACCGGACAAAGCAGCTGCAAGTATGTACAATGTAAAGGTAATCTTTCAGCATTTTTTAGAGGAGCATCCGTATCCTCTAGGCCAGTGTGCGAACAGCCCCTCTGCTCACACCCCCTCTGTCAGGAGTAGAGAATGTCAGAGAGAGAGAGAGACAGAGAAAAACAAACAATCAAAAATCAATACGTGCCCTTTGAGCTTTTAAGTATGCGAAGCACCGTGCGGGAAGCATGTCGCTTGACAAAACAGCTGCACAGAAGGGAGCAACATGAAGGTAATCTTTCAGCATTTTTAGACGAGCGTCCGTATCGTCTAGGGGTGCGAACAGCCCCCCTGCTCACACCCCCTCTGTCAGGAGCAGAGAATGTCAGAGCAAGACAGAGAGAGAGAGAAAAGCAAACAATCAAAAATCAATACGTGCTGTTTGATCTTTTAAGTATGCGAAGCACCGTCCAGGAAGCATATTCCTTGACAAACCAGCCATATGTAAGCCCAGCAAGGAAGAGAGCAATGTGAAGGTAGTCTTTCAGCATTTTTTGAGGAGCGGCCGTATCCTCTAGGGGTGCGAACAGCCCCCGTGCTCACAATATATTTGAGGAGTTTTATTTAATACGTAATACGCGCTCTGGTTGGGTAGCTTCTCAGCCATCTGCCAATAGCGTCCCTTGTATGAAATCAACTGGGCAAACCAACTGAGGAAGCATGTACCAGAAATTAAAAGACCCATTGTCCGCAGAAATCCGCAAACCAGCAAAAAATCCGCGATATATATTTAAATATGCTTACATATAAAATCCGCGATAGAGTGAAGCCGCGAAAGTCGAAGCGCGATATAGCGAGGGATTACTGTACTTCTGTTTCAGATCCTCAAGCACTCCTGTAATTCTGCTAAAATCTTAATTTCCTGAGACTTACTTTTAAAAAGCATCTTACTCACCTGAGGGACACCTGCTTTAAGATAATTTATAACTAAATGCAATAAATCAAGCCAATTAAAACAACTGCACATCATTCATAATTCCACAATATTGTTTGTGTGAGGGGAAAGTCTATAAAACAATATAGCTTACAAACAAAGGCTAAGCAGTAACAGAAATACAGCAGAAGTGATCTGCCAAATAAACAAGGATATTTGCAATGCATTTAAATTATGTACAGATTATGAATTCACTTCTCTATCGCTTCTTTATGTAAACACTTTACATAATAAACTGAAAAAGCTTTTACAGGTGGAATAGTTTTTATGTAATACAGAGTATTTCTTCAAAGTTCAAAGCCTGAAATGCTATGCCCCACTTTGAACTGTTTAGTCTCTGATTTTAACATACTATATACAATATTTTTCCATACTGCTCAAGATTACTTTTCTGTTCATCAAACTTACCTTTGAATTCAGCATTTACTTGCTGCTGTTTTCCTCTCACTATTTATAAACATGATTGAGCTATTTATTTTTTTAGCTGAAAAACAATTGTACTAGTCATTTTTGTTTCTAACTCTAGTAATTTAATCCCAATTACTCCAGGATATTTCTGTTGGAGTTCAATTTTAGAATCTTCTGTAATGTTTTCCATTCATTATATTTTTTTATCCTTTCACTTTAATAATAATAATTCTTTACGTTTATGTAGTGGTTTTCTCACTACTCAAAGTGCTTTACATAATGAGTGGGAACCACTTCAACCCACCTTTTGTAGCATCCACCTGCATGATGTGACAGCAGCCTTTTTTGTGCCAGTACGCTTACCACACACAAGGTATTAAGTGGTGAAGTGGTTAACCGGTTAGAGACAGGGGATGATTAGGAGGCCAGAATGACTAGGCCACGGAAGGCAATTTAGCCTGGACATCAGGGATACACCTTGCTCCTTACGAAGGATGCCCAGGGATCGTTCATGACCACAGAGAGTCAGGATTTTGGTTTTACATCTTATCTCATTTTTTCTTTGTGTTTTAATAATGGTTCAGACTTCACAGATCTGCTTTAAGTATAGTATACGGACGTTTGCTGACAGTGCAGCTTCTCTATAGACATTTCTGTATTGCATTATCCTCTCCAGGTTTCTCAAGACTTTTTTTCTAGAAAGAGAAATCCTATTATGTGATTTCTGTCTGCATATATGTGGATCTTTGAACCAAGATAGCTATTTTATTTGGGCAAGAGTAGTTAAATATATCAATGATGTATATATGTACAGTATGTATATGTATTATTCCTAATAGGGCTAACAAAGGTCATAATGGCCAAAGTAACATCATTAGAATAATCTTATCAAAAATAATACCAATTGTGTAAAAGCAGATGGGGACGAAGAAAAAAGTTATACTTATAATCTAATTATTTTGACTGTGCTGGAGAATGAATTGGTGTTCCAGTACCATTTTTTGTACAGATGTAACAAACAGGACTTATTTTAGAAAAAAACAGAACAAATATTGCTGCTGTCACTGGATTCAATTAGACTCTAACCATCATACTAGGTTTCTTTTGGTAGCCATTCTATATTAATAAAATGCGATGGAATTAAAGAAGTACTTGCATCCTCTATCCTAGACGATGTCCTAAAGGAGATGATTTCACAGCTGAATGGTAGTATCCCATTGGTGAACAACAGAACTGTTCTCAAAAACCAGAAACAAAATGTGTCAGGAAGACCTGTGAAAAGACACTCCAAAAAAGCTTAAAATGTACTTTCATCAGAAACCTTGGTTCATCATTATCTGCACAGAACAAAGATCCAATGGATTTTCATTCCATGCACCTCAAAGTTGAAATGATGACGGCCACACTTCTGTACTAGTTAGACTAATAAAGAACAGCTTCACTATGAAGATGTGAGGAAATCGGAAAATGTTCAGAATATTTTTTCAAAAGTACAGGCATGATTTTACTTTTGATATTCTATTCTTCTTCAATAATATAGTATTAGCTTCACATACACTTCAATTCCAGGTTTATTGTCACATGTGAAATGTGAACAACACTGAAATTGTTACTTACATGTTTGATAGTGAGAAGTCAAGCAAAATAACACCTTTTATTGGTTAACTACAAAGATTACAATATATAAGCTTTCAAGGCAACTCAGATCCCTTACATCTTGCCTGAAGAATGGGCCTGAGTTGCCTCGAAAGCTTGCATATTGTAATCTTTTTAGCTAGCCAATAAAAGGTGTCATTTTGCTTGACTTCTAACTATATCCATAATGGCTAACACGGTAAAACACCCTAGTATTGCATTTTTGATGAAAATACTACACATTGCCACTCTCTGGTGCCATGAACAGCAAGTTATTACCAGTGAAAAATGGACCTTAAAGGGACTGGAACAGAAGTAACATGTAATGTCAAAAAATATGGACATTTCAATATTTAATCAGTCACAAGCCACTTTTTTGCACATTTTAAAAGCACCAAACAAGACCGGATACACATAACAGTAGTGAACACCTTTACATGAAATATTCAGTTTCCTGGCAATCTATTGCATGGAAAAAACATTAATTTTACAAAATAACAATAGATTGACATGTATCTTAAAGTTATTGCATTTTGCCCATTTTGAACTCAGAATTTAACTTTATGAATGCCAGTATTTTGCATACCAAGGAAAGACAATTTACTTGCTTTATTGAACAGAATAACAGAATTACAAAGGTTTCTCTAGTAACAAGTTAGCATTTAAACATGATTAATTAGATTTACAGTTAGGACATTAGAGTAATGATTGCTGAATTTGGGACTTTGCTGTCAAATGTCAATAATAAATTATGAATCAGTCATTTCATGCAGCAATAGCCATTTGCATCATTAGTAATGTGTTGGCTATATTTTAAAATCAATGGTACCTTAACAAAACAAAACATCAATTTCTATCAAAAATATGAACATTTATGAGTGAATATTACAAATAGTTTATACTTCCTAATGGGTGCTAAGCTTGAAGTGAACAGCAGCAGGATTGTCTACTAGCTCAATGTTTTGTTACATGTTTTTTAACATTCTTTTCTGGGATTTAATTCTAAACTGAACGGTGTTAAAGAGAAGTAAACAAATTCACAATTAACTATTTTTATCTTTATTACTTGAATTTATTTTCAGCTGCCTTAAGGTCACTCTACTCCCCTTAATCAGCCTGCATGGATTATGTACAGCAGAAGGTTTCTGCGAATTCGACCACTGTTTTCATTACAGCAACTTGTTATATAGTCATGGAACCAAAACAGAACATAAAAGGGTAAAAAAAAGAGAAAGTATTTGAGAAGGACTGAAAAAACTGTAGGGAGTCCAACATCCCTTAGCAATTTTGATAATGCTAAATGTTTAGTCTCTCTGAAACAAAGTGTATGATCTTCAAGCGTACGTACTCTTGCAATTTCATTACAGAGATGTGTGCATTATGGCATTAACAGAGACCTGCCTGAATGAACAGTATTCAGGTGATCACTTGACAATCAATGGATTTCGGTACACTCAATTCATTTGGATAGGTATTCTGCCATCATAGTTAATCATACCGCTCTGAACTGCCTTTATATAAATATGCAATGCTGTAAATTAATCACTGTTAGAGAAAAGGATGTGGAACATCTGTTTATTTGCTCAGACAGTTTCAAAAAATGTTCACAACGTTCATGTATATTCACATGATGGTGGGGGCAAATGAAGCAGTTTACAGCATCTCCAGAGTGATACAGAGTTTTAATTGTTGTTTCTTGACTCTATGAATTTAATTTGGGGCAATTTTAACCATTGCTCACTGCATACACTGCATACATTTTACTAGTATGTTACTTTCCAACTCATCACAACTAAATGTTTGATCAGTGCTTTGGGAACATTCAAGGTGCTTATGAATCTAGTTGTACACACCTGCTGGGTTCATCTTATATATGATTCCCACTTTATTCCTACTATTAAAACAGTCTTTAAAAGAGAAAAGTCAGATATCAAACACATAAATGTTTGGGACAAGGAATCTGTTGACTGACTTCATGGCAGCTTTGAATGCACTGACTAGACTATATAATACGGTATAGCAATAGCAATCACAATAAGCAATTATATAAAATTTTGCAATGACAATATAATTCCTGTTAAATCAGTTAAAATATATCCTAACAACCAGGCATGGATCACCAGAGATTTAAAAAAAAAACTGCTAAACAAAGGAAACAGGACATTCAAACTTGGAACATTAACTGAACAAAAGGAACTAAAGAAGGAGATGAAATTTGAAAATAAGTGAGCAATGCTGAAATATAAGAACAAGACAGAGAATGAACCATAGACTGACAACCTGGGTTCATTGAGGAATGGCATGAAGATGATGTCTAGTATTCATACAAAAAGCAATAATTCTGCTGAATTGGCAAGGGTTAAAACTGACTATCAGTTGACTCAAAAATTCAATGAATTCTATTTAAGGTTTGATATAAAAGATTTTGCTTCGAGTCAGCCCTTGTTTGACTGAAGATAATGTAAGAAACAAACTAAAATCTAAAGAAAAGTCCTAGCCCAGACATTAAAGGTGGACACATAATTCACTTGGGCAGAGCAACTGTCCCCAATATTCACGCTCTATCTGAGATGTCTCTGGATATACAGCAGGTGCGATGACTCTGGAAACAGGCAAATGTTATTCCCATAGCAAAAACTATGCACTAAACAGCAGTACATTACTTTAGATTAGTGGTCTTAACTTCTGATACTAGGGGTCACTGTTGCCCCTTAAACCCAACAGACAGACATGCAGGATGCTAGGTAAATGCAGTAAGAAGTTGCTTTTATTCCTTCTTTAAATGGTGCCTCCCAGCACCACAGCCACAATAAAAAGGCAAGTAATAATTATCAAGCACAATATTCTCTCTCCATTTCTTCTCCACACCTCCCAGCAAGCTTCATCCACCTCCACCCGACTCTGGCTTGCTTGCTAGGTTCAGAGCAGTCCTTTATATAGTCCTTGACCCAGAAGTGCTTCTGTTCTTCCTCCCACATGACTTGCCAGCACTTCCAGGTCAGATGGAAAATTCCAGGTCTTTAATCAGCACAGAAGTACTTTGGGGCTTCCATCCTCGTGACTTTCTAGTACTTCCGGACTATAAGGGAAGCATGACTCCCCAGGTCCTTTTACAGCACCCCCTGGCAGAACCCACAGCACCCAACAGGACTGAGAAACCAAATTCCAAGTCCCAGGATGACCTATGGGAACCCAGGGCACCTCTACAATCCAGGGGAGCTGCCATCTAGCATTTTGGGGGAGGCAGTGTCCAAAAGTAGCTGCCTTCCCTCATCCTTCTATTTTAGGGGCATCCTGGCTGGGCTGAGCTGCCGGCCATCTCTCAAACTCTCATATCATGAAATCCTTGGGGAAGTTAAGAGAGCGCTGATAAACAAACTCCAGGCTGGGTTGGTACAAGTTTGCATACAGTGAAAAAATGGGAGGGAAGGATGGCAAAATTACACTTATGAATTTACAGTATGTTTACTTTGAAGGACCAAAAAACCATGTGAAACTGCGGTTTATTTATTTCTCATCTACTTTTAATATAACCCGGCCTCACATTTTAGTTGACAAACTGAATGATAAATTCTGTTTGGGCACTAACTTTTTAGAGGGGATTCTGGACTGTGTAACTAACAGTACACAAAGAGTGAGCACTAATGGGTATTTTTCTGATAGTCTTAACTCATTCACTGAGTCACCTCAAAGACGCAGTCTATCTCCTGTTCTGTTTATTTTGTACACAAATAACAACAGTAGTACACGTAAGGACAGACAGATCTTGAAAGTTGATGACAACTCAGTTACTGTGAGACTGTAACAAGGAGAACATACATGGACCTATTGCTGATGAGTTTGTTCAGATGTATGATTGTTTATTTTCACAGCTAAATATCTCCAGGACCAAGGATACAGCAATAGATTTTAGGTGCTCCCTACCTCCTATTCTCTCAACAATAACAAAAGTAGAAACTGTGGGCATGGAGGGGCAATACAAATATCTAAGAGCAATCACTGATCTTTGATCTCAACACTGACAAAATTTGCAAGAATTGGTAGAAATGGTTATTCTTTCTTACAAAACTCAATTGTTTTAAAGAGAACCAAACCATAACAACACTTTTTTGAACTGAATTGTAACATTTGCTTATATAAGTTGGTTTGGCAAGCTCAGAATTAAGAATGTAAACTATCTAAACAACATTGTAAAAATTTTGCAGTAAAGTTACTGATTTGCAGCAAACCTCTGTCACTACGCTGTACTACAAGCAATCTACTTGATATCAACTTGATATTGTCAGACAGTAGCCATACTCCTTTTCCTAAATTTCAATTGGTGTCATCACAGTATAAAGAATTTGGTTTCCAAGGGTGAAGAGCAAAAGACCTACGAACTTTTTCATTCCCAGAGATAAATGCATTTTGAATTCTAATAGTTGTACAGATCCTCCTAAATTCTGCTCTGTTATTATTGCTTACTGTTAAAGGTAATTACTCTTATTTGTAAAAATCGTGCATGTATGTACTGGTAAAACACTGGTTGTCAGATGTGTTTTCTTGCATCTGTGTAACAATGCCTTATGTTTTTGCACTCTCCCACTACAAACAAATTTCCCTCTGGGATAAAAAAAATTCTACCTAACCTAACTTCTACTAATTCATGAGTCTAATTTTTCCATAGACCAGTAACTACTCCAATTGTTGAAGGCCTGGATGATGAAAGAAGTACAGAACATGCTCAGCGACAGACATGCCGCTTACAGGTTTGGCAACAGGGCACACTACAGTGCTGCCAGTGCCAAATTAAAAGAAAAAGGCATAAAAAAGGCTAAGGCTGCCTACAAGAGAGGTTGAGGAATACTTCCACAGTAACAATAAAAGGCAGGTGTGGTGGGGGGGTTCAACACTTCCTAAGCTACAAATCCAGCAACTCCCAAATCTTTTAATGGTGACGCTTTGCTGTCTGAGGAGCCGAACCACTTCTTTGCCCACTTCAAGGTGAAGTCACCAGAGACAGCTACATGATATCCACCTGCCCACAACAGCCACATTCTTATGGCAGAGGAGCATGACTCAGGCGCCGCCGAGAGTGGCAGCCTTTTCAGCAGCTCCGTGTACGACTTTATTTTTCTCTTTTTTAATGATCACTCCCTATCACTTTATTTTATGTGGATTCGTTCCCTGGACACACTTACTTTTACAACGTGAGCATGGATTTTTACACGCCGAGACTCGTCTATTCATGTACTCAACTTCGAGCGCTGAGAACAAATGCCAGTGCCGGTGTGGTCCCCTATTTACCCGACAAGGTAAGAAGGCGGTATCGTGGCAGCAGAGCCGGCACTAAGCTAAAAATGAAGCGGCTTGCGAGAAAGTGGCGTTTTAAGCCTTCGTGCCTTCTGTGATTGTGGGAAATGTGAACTCAATCTCAAACAAGATCGACGAACTGGCTGCACTGGTGAAAAATGTCAGAACCTACAGAGAATGCAGTTTGTTGTGCTTTTGCGAAACGTGGCTAACTACCACCATCCCAGATGCTAACGTGGAGCTACCCAGGTTTAGCACAGTTAGAGCAGACAAGAACCTGCGGGAAGCACAAAGGAGGAGGACTCGCTCTCAATGTTAATACACGGTGGTGTAACTCTGGACATGTTAACATCAAAGTCTCCACTTGCTGCAGGGACATCGAACTGTTAGCCGTAAGTTTGCGTCCCTATTACTTGCCCAGAGAGTTTAGACACGTCATTGTTGTTATTGTATACATTCCTCCTCGGGCGGACGTGGAGACAGCGAGTGACATCATCCATTCTGCTGTTGCTAAGTTACAAACGCAGCACCCTGAAGCACTTGTGCTAATCGCTGAAGACTTTTAACCATGTGATGCTGGACAAAACATTACCTGCCTTCTCCCAGTATGTGGACTGTAACACCCAGGGAAATGAGACTATTGATTTACTGTATGCAAACGTTAAAGAGGCATACACCGCCACCCCGCTGCCTGCGCTTGGGAAAGCAGATCATAACTTGGTTCTGCTTCAGCCTCAATATAAACCAAGAGTGAGGGTCCTACCTGCAACCACACGCTCATTCAGAAAGTGGTCCCCGGAGGCAGACAAGGCTCTGAGAGAATGCTTTGGAACTACAGACTTTATAAATAAAGCTGACTTGACTTGACTTGACTACAGACTGGGATATCCTGCAGGGATCACATAGTGAGAACATCGAGGAGGTTGCTGACTGCACTACTGACTATATCAACTTCTGTATGGACATTGTAGTTCCAGTAAGAACTGTACGCTGCTATGCTAACAACAAACCATGGATTACAAGTGACATCAACGGCCTTTTGAACCAGAAGAAAAGGGCTTTTAAAGGCGGTGATCAGCATGAGCTCAAGCGCGTGCAGAAGGAACTCCAAGTCCAGCTCAGGGCGGCAAAGGAGTAGTACAGAAGAAAGCTGGAGCAGAAGTTGCAGAGTAACAGCATGAAGGAAGTGTGAGATGGGATGAAGATCATCACTGGCTGCAGCTCGAAGCGGGGTGCCACCATTGAGAGTGACGTGATGAGAGCAAACCAAATGAACAAATTCTTTAACAGGTTTGACCACCCTAACCCACTCTCACTCTCACCTCAGAGTACTGCACCCTCCACACATCCTTCTGCTGATACCAGCATAGGAGAGACATCCCCACCCATAATTACAACAGCGCAGGTGAGCAGAGAGCTAAGGAGACTTCGTGCCAGCAAAGCAGTGGGTCCAGATGGAGTATCGCCACGACTGCTGAAGGTCTGTGCATCGGAGCTGGGGGGTCCTCTACAGCGCATCTTCAACCTGAGCCTGGAACAGGGGAGAGTACCGAGGCTTTGGAAAACATCTTGCATCACCCCAGTCCCAAAGGTATCACATCCTAGTGAGCTGAATGACTTCCGGCCTGTTGCTCTGACATCACATGTGATGAAGACCATGGAGAGGCTGCTGCTTCACCACCTGAGGCCACAGGTTCAACACACCCTCGACCCTGTGCAGTTTGCGTATCAGGAGAAGGTGGGAGCGGAGGATACCATCATCTATATGCTACACCGATCCCTCTCCCACTTGGACAGAGGCAGTGGTGCTGTAAGAATTATGCTTCTAGACTTCTCTAGCGCCTTCAACACAATCCAACCTCTGCTCCTTAGGGACAAGCTGACAGAGATGGGAGTAGATTCATACCTGGTGGCATGGATCGTGGACTATCTTAAAGACAGACCTCAGTATGTGCGTCTTGGGAACTGCACGTCTGACATTGTGGTCAGCAACAAAGGAGCGCCGCAGGGGACTGTACTTTCTCTGGTCCTGTTCAGCCTATATACATCGGACTTCCAATACAACTCGGAGTCCTGCCACGTGCAAAAGTTCGCTGACGACACTGCTATCGTGGGCTGCATCAGGAGTGGGCAGGAGGAGGAGTATAGGGACCTAATCAATGACTTTGTTAAATGGTAAGACTCAAACCACCTACACCTGAACACCAGCAAAACCAAGGAGCTGGTGGTGGATTTTAGGAGGCCCAGACCCCTCATGGACCCCGTGATCATCAGAGGTGACTGTGTGCAGATGGTGCAGACCTATAAATATCTGGGAGTGCAGCTGGATGATAAATTAGACTGGACTGCCAATACTGATGCTCTGTGTAAGAAAGGACAGAGCCGGTTATACTTCCTTAGAAGGCTGGTGTCCTTCAACATCTGCAATAAAATGCTGCACATGTTCTATCAGACGGTTGCGGCGAGCGCCCTCTTCTACACAGTGGTGTGCTGGGGAGGCAGCATTATGAAGAAAGACGCCTCACGCCTGGACAAACTGGTGAGGAAGGCAGACTCTATTGTTGGCATGGAGCTGGACAGTTTGACATCTGTGGCAGTGCGACGGGAGCTGAGCAGGCTCCTATCAATTATGGAGAAACCACTGCATCCACTAAACAGTATCATCTCCAGACAGAAGAGCAGCTTCAGCGACAGACTGCTGTCAATGTCCTGCTCCACTGATAGACTGAGGAGATTGTTCCTCCCCCAAACTATGCGACTCTTCAATTCCACCTGGGGAGGTAAACGTTAACATCATACAATTACTGCTTGTGGCATCATATTCAAAAAGACTTGAGGCTGTGATTGCTGCCAAAGGTGCATCGACAAAGTATTGAGCAAAGGCTGTGAATACTTATGTACATGTGCTTTCTCAATTTTTTTATTTTTAATAAATTTGCAAAAATCTCAAGTAAACTTTTTTCACGTTGTCATTATGGGGTGTTGTGTGTAGAATTCTGAAGAAAAAAATGAATTTAATCCATTTTGGAATAAGGCTGTAACATAACAAAATGTGGAAAAAGTGATGCGCTGTGAATACTTTCTGGATGCACTGTATATAGTTGCCTGAGTGACGCTCAGTAGTAACACTTTTAGCACTGTTTTTTAAGCCCAAGCGATACCCAGGTCTAAAGCTACCGAGGTTAAATAAATAAATGTATAAATTGGAAGTAAATAAATAAACATGGTCTGAACAAAAAACAAAATTAAAAAGAAAGGAAATGTCATGTTTGCATATATCTACAATCAGAAACAGATTGTACAAATTTGACCTGCATGTGATTTGTGCCATGAAAAAGCCTTTGCTGTTCAAAAAGAACATACCTGTAAGAACAAGACTGCAGTTTGCCTCTGAACATACAAGAGAAGACCAGGCCTTCTGGAACAATGTGCTCTGGACACATGAATCAAAGACAGAGTTGTTTTGCCACAAAAGAAAAGTGTTATATAAATGTAAAGAATTATTATTGTTACTTTTAGTAACAGTAGGACATATTTGGAGCGAGCTTTGAATGTTGACAGTACGACTGGTAAGGGCAGAGAGTTAGCAGATATAATGGAGAGAAGGAAGGTTGCTATATTGTGCATGCAAGAGACTAAATGGAAGGGGAGTAAGGCCAGGTGGATTGGTTGTGGATTCAAATTGTTCTATCATGGTGTGGATGGGAGGAGAAATGGGGTAGGAGTTATTCTGAAGGAACAGTATGTCAAGAGTGTTTTGGAGGTGAAAAGAGTGTCAGGCAGAGTAATGATTATGAAGCTGGAAATTGGAGGTGTGATGATGAATGTTGTTAGTGCATATGCTCCGTGTTGGGTGTGCAATGGGTGAGAAAGAAGATTTTTGGAGTGAGTTGGATGAAGTGATGAACAGTGTACCAAAGGACAGAAAGTGGTGATTGGAGCAGATTTCAATTGGCATGTTGGTGAAGGGAACAGTGGAGACGAGGAGGTGATGGGTAGGTATGGTGTCAAGGAGAGGAATGAAGAAGATCAGAGGATAATGAATTTTGCCAAAAGGATGGACATGGCTGTGTTGAATACGTATTTTAAGAAGAGAAAGAAATATAGGGTTACATACAAGAATGGAGGAAGATGCACACAGGTAGATTACATTCTATGCAGAAGAGTTAATCTGAAGGAGATTGAAGACTGCAAAGTGGTGGCAGGGGAAAGTGTAGTTAAGCAGCATAGGATGGTGGTCTGTAGGATGACGTTGGAGATCACGAAGAGAAAGAGAGTGAGGGCAGAGCCAAGGATCAAATGGTGGAAGTTGAAAAAGGAAGACTGCAAGGTTGAGTTTAGGGAGGAGGTGAGACAGGCACTGCGTGGCAGTGAATAGTTACCAGACAGCTGGGAAACTACAGCAGATGTAGTAAGGGTGACAGCAAGAAGTGTGCTTGTTGTGACATCTGGAAAGAGGAAGGAGGAAAAGGAAACCGGGTGGTGGAATGAGGAAATACAGGAGGGTATACAGAGGAAGAGGATGGCAAAGAAGAAGTGGGATAGTCAGAGAGATGCAGAAAGTAGACAAGAGTACAAGGAGATAAGGCGCAAGGTGAAGAGAGAGGTGGCGAAGGACTAAAGAAAAGGCGTATGATGAGTTGTATGAGAGGCTGGACACTAAGGAGGGAGAAAAGGACCTGTACCGACTGGCTAGACAGAGGGACCGATGCTGGGAAAGATGTGCAGCAGGTTAGGGTGATAAAGGATAAAGATGGAAACGTACTCACAAGCGAGGAGAGTGTGTTGAGCAGATGAAAAAGAGTACTTTGAGAGGCTGATGAATGAAGAGAACGAGAGAGAACGAGAGAAGAGGTTGGATGATGTGGAGATAGTGAATCAGGAAGTGCAACGGATTAGCAAGGAGGAAGTAAGGACAGCTATGAAGAGGATGAAAAATGGAAAGGCCATTGGTCCAGATGACATACCTATGGAAGCATGGAGGTGTCTATGAGAGATGGCAGTGGAGTTTTTAACCAGATTGTTTAATGGAATCCTGGAAAGTGAGAGGATGCCTGAGGAGTGGAGAAGAAGTGTACAGGTGCCGATATTTAAGAATAAGGGGCATGTGCAGGACTGCAGTAACTACACGGGAATAAAATTGAAGTTATGGGAAAGAGTAGTGGAAGCTAGGTTAAGAAGTGAGGTAATGATTAGTGAGCAGCAGTATGGTTTCATGCCAAGAAAGAGCACCACAGATGCAATGTTTGCTCTGAGGATGTTGATGGAGAAGTTTAGAGAAGGCCAGAAGGAGTTGCATTGCGTCTTTGTGGGCCTGAAGAAAGCATATGACAGGGTGCCTCGAGAGGAGCTGTGGTATTGTATGAGGAAGTCGGGAGTGGCAGAGAAGTACGCAAGAGTTGTACAGGATATGTACAAGGGAAGAGTGACTGTGGTGAGGTCTGCGCTAGGAGTGACGGATGCATTCAAGTTGGAGGTGGGATTACATCAGGGATCGGCTCTGAGCCCTTTCTTATTTGCAATGGTGATGGACAGGTTGACAGATGAGATTAGACAGGAGTCTCTGTGGACTATGATGTTTGCTGATGACACTGTGATCTGTAGCGATAGTGGGGAGAAGGTTGAGGAGACCCTGGAGAGGTGGAGATATGCTCTAGAGAGGAGAGGAATGAAGGTCAGTAGGAACAAGACAGAATGCATGTGTGTAAATGAGAGGGAGGTCAGTGGAATGGTGAGGATGCAGGGAGTAAAGCTGGCGAAGGTGGATAAGTTTAAATACTTGGGATCAACAGTACAGAGTAATGGGGATTGTGGAAGAGAGGTGAAAAAGAATGCAGGCAGGGTGGAATGGGTGGAGAAGAGTGTCAGGAGTGATTTGTGACAGACGGGTATCAGCAAGAGTGAAAGGGAAGGTCTACAGGACAATAGTGAGACCAGATATGTTATATGGGTTGGAGACGGTGGCACTGACCAGAAAGCAGGAGACAAGAGCCTGAGGTAGCAAAGTTAATGATGCTAAGATTTGCACTGGGTAATGCGAAGATGGATAGGATTAGAAATGAGTACATTAGAGGGTCAGCTCAAGTTGGACGGTTGGGAGACAAAGTCAGAGAGGCGAGATTGCATTGGTTTGGACATGTCCAGAGGAGAGATGCTGGGTATATTGGGAGAAGGATGCTAAGGATAGAGCTGCCAGGGAAGAGGAAAACAGGAAGGCCTAAGTGAAGGTTTATGGATGCGGCGAGAGAGGACATGCAGGTGATGGGTGTAACAGAGCAAGATGCAGAGGACAGAAAGATATGGAAGAAGATGATTCGCTGTGGCAACCCCTAAAGGGAGCAGCCAAAAGAAGAAGACGACATATTTGGAACTAAATCAAAGACAGCATTTCAGGAGAAGAACCTCATACCAACTATGAAGTATGGTGATGGAAATGTTATGGTTTTGGGTGGTTTTGCTGCCTTAGGACCTGGGCAGCTTGCAGCCATCGGGTCAGCTATGAATTCTAAATTATATCAAAAATCGAAATTTGAAGTTGAACTGGAAATGGACCTTTCAACAAGGCAATTACCCAAACCACACTAGAAAATCCATCAAGCAATGGATCAAAAAGAAGATATGGAGGATTAAGGTCTAGCCTAATCAAAGCCCTGATTTAAATCCCTTTAAACTGTTGTTGGAGATGATTTAGATGATTTGAAACAGGCAGTACATGCAACTATACCCACAAACACCTTACAAATGAATGAATTTTGCATGGAGGAGTGGTCGATGTCATAGACTGATGTTTTGCAAAAAGCCTATAAAGTGCAATTTCTGCTAAGAGGGGGCAAAATCAACTTTGAGACCAAGGGTGTATTTACATTTCCCCCAGTGGACTATAACGTCGATTGATATTTTTGTTGAATTAATGATTGAAAAGGGGAATTTTCCTTGTGTTATTATTCACATAGATCACCTTTATCTGCAGGAATTGTTTGCATTAAGATCTAATGATTGACTGTTCAAATATGCTGATAAAGTCAACAGTCTCAAAGGGGTGTACTTACTTTTCACATGCCTATACAGTATATAAACTATACAGCTTGAGTGAAGATGCTACTGTATGTACAACTCTGCTAATTTTAATTTTTAGATTGTAAAGCACATGCATGTGAACAATATAAAACAGATTAAATCCAAAAATATACAAAATACAACTTTAAAAGTTACATGTCACTACCACCTGTCAAGAATTCTATGAAACAAGTTAGTACTCTTTCCTAACCTACTAATATTTCCTTTTTTACATTATCTTTAAAAAGATATTTTTAACACCCATACTTTTCTATCTTTAAGGTATTGGTCCTGGCTAATGATCACTGCTCTCCACTTTTTCTCCAACAAGAACTTATGGATGGACTACAAGAAGTTCTCAGATGTAAAATTGCTCTGCGGGTTGAAAAATAATGCTTTATCTAAGAAAGTCTAGCATTTGCTTCAGAATTTCACAGATTATCTTATTTAAATTTTATTTTTTACATTTGCAAATATAAGAAGAAGCCCCTAGGCTTTGAAGAAATTAATGATAGCGTAACATTCTTCCAGTTGATTAATGCTAAAGGCTAGCAATGTAACAAAGTCAATTACATTAGACTGACTTACCATACCTCTTTAGGTAAAGCTCTCAGTATGTATTATCTTCAAACAGATGTAAGAATTTTGTTAACCCCATCCAACCATCCAAACCATTCAGAGATCTCTTTCCCGACACGAAGCCAATAGGTTGTATTTGTACCTGGCCATGGCCTGGCAAAAAATGCTGAACACATACCTAAAGAAGAAACGTTTTCCATGTTATACTAATAACAACTTGAAGTATATAATGTGTGAAGACTTTAGTCCAAATATCAAATAAATTTGTGCTTTAGGTATGTGTTCAGCATTTCTT
Source organism: Erpetoichthys calabaricus (assembly GCF_900747795.2). Classification (NCBI taxonomy): domain Eukaryota; kingdom Metazoa; phylum Chordata; class Cladistia; order Polypteriformes; family Polypteridae; genus Erpetoichthys; species Erpetoichthys calabaricus. The sequence continues at coordinate 64,545,028 of NC_041401.2, read as the reverse complement.
GCCTCACATTTATTTCCTTTCATCCTACACGTACCCAGATCTTTGTAGACATGAAACAGACATGAAATGCATGTGTTCCAAATAACGACATACTGTATTATTTACCCCACAGACCTCCAGGCACCTCACACACAGATAAGGAGCCTTGGCTTGAGCTGGGAGAACTTTTTGCCCGAGTTGAGCTCCGTCAAGGGGTGGGTTGAGGGCAGGGTGGAATGGGACAGCAAGCGGCTTGCTGCTTGTGCTGATCGACATATTTATATGAAGGAAGAGCTACTTACACTCCAAACTAAGAGACGTCCTGGCGGACTGCAGCTCATTTTGGAAGAACCAAAGAACAGGTATCAGGGATGCAGGGCTGGCGTGAAGGTAAAGGCGAAGCTTGCTATCAGGGTAGGTGTCCGTCCATAATATATGCCTGGTGAGTTTTCCCATGCCACTGCAGTTTTTGTTTACATTCATTCACAGGTGGATGCCAAGAAAGCGTGTGATATCATAGTCGCAAACCATCACGAAGCTCCAGATGCAACACCCAGAGGCTTTCATTGCCATTTCCGGCAACTGCAATCACATTACACTGGACTTGACTCTGACTTCCTTCTTTCAGTATGTTGATTGTTCTACCAGCTACAACAGGACAATTGACATTCTGTATGCAAATGTGAAGGAAGCTTTCCAAGCCACTCCCCTCTCCCAACTGGGTAAATCTGGTCATAATCTTGTTTATCTACAGCCTCAGTAGAAGCCTATAGTTCAAAGACAACCCACACCTACGTGCTCCTTCAGGAAATTGTCTCCTGAAGCTGAAAATGCTCTTAGGGACTGTTTTGAGTCAACTGACTAGAGTGTTCTGCAGGAACCACATGAAGATGATATTTAGGTGATTACAAACTGGGTGACAGACTATCTGAACTTCTGTATGGACACTGTCGTTCGTCTTAAAACTGTATGCAGCTTTGCTAATAATAAGCTCTTGATTACCCGTGATGTTAAGGGCTATCTTAACAGGGAGAGATTTTAAAAACAAGGACCAGGCAGAACTGAGGAGCGTTAAGAAGAAACTTAAGGTTATAGTAAGAGAGGCTAAGGAGTCCTATAGGAAGAAGGTAGAGTACAAGTTGCAGCAAAATAACATCAGGGAGGTGTGGGATGGTATGAAGACATTCACAGGCTATAAGCAAAGAAAAAGCTGTACAGCAGAGAACCAGGTGGAAAGAGCGAATGACTTCAATCTCTTCTGCATCCAGTTTGACTGCCCTCATTCTGCTGTAACTGCCAGTAACACACTGGCCACCATCTTCTCTCTAAAGGCTGCTCATTCACCCCACGTCCAAGCTGCTAGCACAGATCATGCATACCTCTTCCCAACCAACATAGCAGCATGTCAGAAGGTGCTAAAAGCGCCCCTGCTTCTCTGTCCCCATTTTGTCACACATTCACTGCTGACCAGGTTAGAGGAGAACCGAGAAGACTGTGTCCTAGGAAGGCAGCTGGCCTGTATAAGAAGTGCCCAAGACTAAGGGTCTGTGCTGATGAATTGTAAGAGGCCCTACAGCACATTTTCAATATGAGCCAGCAACTAGGAACAGTCCATACACTGTGGAAGACCTCATGTCTTATCCCGGTTCCCAAGAAAGTGAGATCCAGTGAACTCAATGACTTCAGGCCTGTGGACTTAACATCCCATATTATGAAGACCCTGGAATGGCTACTTCTTTATCTCCTCAGACCACAGGTCACGCACTAGAACCCCTGCTGTTTACCTATCACGAGTAGGTAAGCGTGAGTGATGCTATTCTCTACCTTCTCTACTTCCATCTGAACAAAGGATGTAATGCTGTGAGAGGATAATTTTCTTTGACTTTTCCAGCACCTTCAACACCATCCAGCCTATCCTAATGTGGGACAAGCTGTACAAGTTTGGAGTAGACTTGCAACTGGTGAACTGGATTACAGATTACCTCACTGATAGATGTCAGTTTGCCAGACTGTTAGTTACAACTCAGGGACATGTCAGGGGTGGACATGACAAGGAGTACATGGTTCTGGTGAATGACTTTGTGGAATGGTGTTGGTAAAACCAACTGCTGTTGAACACTACCAAAACCAAGGAGATGGTCGTGGACTACCATAGGTCTAGACCACCACTGAGACCTGTCTCAGTTGAAGGGGTTGTTGGGGAGCGGGTCAAGACCTATAAATACCTTGGAGTGTAGTTGGATGACAGGCTGGACTGTTAAGAGAACACAAAGGCTCTGTTCAGGAAGGGGCAAAGCCAGCTCTATTTTCTGAGTAGACTGGGTTTTTTAACATATGTAAGAAACTCCTGCAGATGTTCTATTAGTCGGTGGTTGCCAGTTCTCTCTTTTATGCTGTAGTGTGCTGGGGGGTAGCTTGAGGAAGAGAGATGCTGTGTGCATTGACAAGCTAATCTGGGGCCTCATGTATAAACGGTGCGTACGCACAGAAATGTTGCGTACAAATGTTTCCACGCTCAAATCGCGATGTATAAAACCTAAATTTGTTGTAAAGCCACGCACATTACCACGGTACCTCATACCCTGGCGTACGCAATTTCTCCGCTCGGTTTTGCAGACTGGCGGCACCCAGCGTCAAAGCAGTGCTTCTGTTCCTGTGTGGTCACCCTTTCTTTCCTAGATCCACATTCCTGACACAGCTTTATAAATACACTGAAACTAATTGCATATTGTTTATTAGTGTAATGCATCTGATTGTAATTAACCTGCAGCAATATAATGGTCCAGAGAATAGCCATAGTATTCCAAATACCATAACTGCTTTAGCGTTGTTACTCTCACTGCATTATCTTCTTCTTTCAGCTGCTCCCGTTAAGGGTTGCCACAGCAGATCATCTTTTTCCATATTACTCTCACTGCACCACTCAGTGTATTTATATCACTGTATCTGAGTGGGGAATCACAGCAGCAGCTGACTGGAAAGAGAATTATCGGTATACAGCATGAAGCAGACGCTGCCTCAGCCACGGCAAAACGCTTCAGAGACTTTCCTGTACAGACTTCGCGGTTTAGAAAAAGTTTCATCCCAAGAACTATAAACGCATTCAATCAGTCCATCAAGTGCTCCTTGTAGAACTGTTTGTACTTATAAGTACAATTACCTCACTGTAAACTTGCACTACAGTTATAATATTGCACAACCTGCGCCACTTTATAAAGCGCGTATTTACATATGATGACAATATCATTTTTAAGATGAAATGCAGCAAAATATGTTGATTATATTATACAGATAAAACTTTAACTTCATTTAAATAATCTGTATTGTTAATAATTAAACATGTGAGGACACAGTGCTGCAGCGCTAGCTAGTTCAGGGATTGTTCCTGAATTGCGCTGTATTCTTGCTGGTGCTGACGCGACACTGGAAGGATAGACGGATAGAATAATTAAACATGTACTACGAAGATATTTCAATGTTCCTTAAAAGTTTTGTAGAATCGGCATTCTAAACTTACAAATGGCTTCACATCTATTACAGAGCTGATTGTGTGGCGATTGGGTATTTGGAGAAAGAAAAGTAAGGACAGGAATTGGAGGTTAGTATGTTTGAAAGAGACAGTACTCCTGTAATAAATTATTTCATCGAAGGTCGTGCATGGCGCAGCAAGCCTCTTGCGTGAGACACGACCAATCATTGCGCCACCGTGTTCCCATGTTTAATAACATGCTTTCATTCCTATCATCATGAAAAAGATATCACGTATACATCTCAGTATTTTAATTATTCAGAGAGCTGTAATATCATGAATGTAATGGATTATGTGTCCTGTCAGAGAAAGACAATGCCCGTTTAAGAAGCAGGTAGTGATTCACACACATATAGCACGTAGAAGATCAAATACAAAACAAAGCATTTAACGTACTACTTTAGTTACAATGGGATTTGAGAAACTAGTAAATTAAACGATTTTAAGATGAAGTTTATGATGTTCTACTTTAATGTCAAAATAAACTACGTGATTAAAGTGGAAATTTCGAGATTAAAGTTGACATTTCGTGCTTTTTTCCCCCACTGTATGCTTATTTTTTTTTGTCTGTACCCTAATAAGCTTTCATATGACACTCAGACGGTGGGCTACGACTCGCCTTTTCACAGCGACTTTGATATATGACTTCTTTTTTATTTCGGGCACTGTGCGACTTTGTGAACTTGAGCTTTCGAGTTTCTCCGACACTCTGTCACTCGATCAACTTCCTTTTGTTGATTATACCACTGTTTAAACCAACAAATAGTACGTGTTTCCTTTGCCTCCACTTGGTATTCGCTGAAATTCTTATATTTTCCCCCGTGCTTTTCCCATTGTCTTTTCACAGAAGGCTATTTATATCGATTTGCATATTCAAAGAGGCATAATTCTGGGAGGAGTTGGGGCGGGACAGAAGGCGCATGCACGTAGTATGTGTATGGGATTTATGTAGTGGAAGAACGTGGAAGTTTGCGTACGTACAGATTCCTGCATCTGGATTTTTCTGTGCATACACACATTCCCGCTTTTGTGCTTGCGCCATGTTATAGTGTGAGTTCTACGCACAGCGTTATACATGAGGCCCCTTGTGACCAGGATCTGTGTTCGGTATAGAAATGGACTCTATGGTGACAGCTGCAGAGTGGAGGACACTATGCAAGCTGCTATCTATGATGGACAATGGACATCACCCACTATACACCATCATAATTAAGCACAGGAGTTTGTTTACTGGTAGGCTGCTATCACAGAACTGCAACACAGACACATACAAAAGATATTTTGTTTCCAGGGCCATTAGACTCATTAACTCTACCCAACATAGGTTTTTTCATGGGGGGTTTGGGGATGTTTGAGTTCTGGGCCTGATGCTACTTCTCTGCTCATAAGCTGTATTAGTTATGCACCACATCTGATACCTCACTTCTTGGCCACTACTGTATAACCTTTTCAGAATGTGTCACTTTAAACATGTTACCCTGTTAGCTTAAGTCATGTCACTTTACTTCACTTTATTTTATTTTACTTTAATATTAATGTCACTTTAGTATCTGTTACTTTGGTAGTATAGTATTATTTGCACAATTCCCATTGCACTGGCATTATTGTATGCACCAGCTTGTGATTGTATTATTTGTATAGTATTTGTTATTTGTATAGTGTGTACTTAAATGTTTGTGTTTAACTTGGTATAATTCTTGGCTACTGGCACTTACTTTATTATCCCAATGGAAATGTATCTATCTATAAAGGATCTTAGTTTACCAACATCACAAAATAAGCAGTACACAAACTTAGAAGATGAAACAGCAGTTATAGGTACAATGAAAACCTCAGAGAGACAATAATGTTTGCACCCAAGTGGAGGACCAAAGTAAATACACTTCTCAAAAAATTAAGGGAACACTTAATCATCCTAGTCTAACACCAAGTCAATTAAGCTTCAGGGATATCAGTCTGAACAGTTAGGAAAAATAAGAGATTGTGAATCAACAATACCTGCTTTGGTGCAAATGAAAGTGACAACAGGTACCCTGGGGAGGCAACATCAAGACACCCAAAAAAGTGAATGGTTTTGCAGGTAATGACCACAGACAATTGCACTCTCCTTATCCTTCCTGACCGATTCTTCTCTAGTTTTGCATTTTGCTAGTGTACTTGTCAACACTGGTAGCATGAGGCAGTACCTGTAGCCAATTCAAGTCACACAGGTAGGCTAGCTCCTCCAAGATGTCACATCCCTAAGTGCCATCGCAAGAAGGTTTGCTGTGTTTCCCAGCACATTCTCAAGAGCATGGAGGAAATACGAGGAGATGGGCCATTACACGAGGAGAGCTGGACAGGGCCCTAGATGGGCATCAATACAGCAGCAGGACCAGTATCTGCTCCTCTGTGTGAGGAAGAACAAAAGGAGCACTACTAGAGCCCTAAAAAATTACTTCCAGCTGGCTACTAGTGAGCATGTGTCTGACCGAACTGTCATATGAGACCTGTACTCACAGCCCATCACCATGCAGCTCGATTGGCATTCAAAGGAGAGTAAAACAAATAGCAGCTCTGCTATTGGCGCCCTGTTCTCTCCATAGATGAGAGCAATTTCACAATAAGCACATGTGACAGGCATGTAAGAGTATGAAGATGCCGTGGTAAATGTTGTACAGCCTGTAACATCATCCAGCATGACTGGTTTGGTGATGTGTCAGTGATGGTCTGGGGAAGCATATCCTTGGAAAATTGCACAGACCTCCATGTGCTAGGCAGCTTTGGCCCTACATTCCTCCTGGTGGAGCACAACACCCAGCCTCATGTGGGCAGAGAGTGTAGGCAGTTCCTAGATGATGAAGGCATTGATGCCATTGACTGACCCGCATGTTCTCCAGACCTGAATCCGATTAAGAACCTCTGAGTTGTAATGTATCAGTGTATCTGATAGTAGTGCCATAGACTGTCCAGGAGCTCACTGATGCCCTGATCCAGTTCTGGGAGGAGATCCCAGTCTAATCAGGAGCATGCCCAAACATTGTTAGGAGTGCATAGAGGCATGTGGGGGCCAGACATACTACTGAGTCACATTAGGAGTTGCCATGCTGAAAGTTGGATCAATCTGTGATTTCAATTTTTGACTTTAATTTTTGGTGTGATGTTGAATCCAGCCCTCAGCTGGTTGGTGATTATGGTTTCCATTGACTATTGTTACATTATTTTATTCTCAACGAATTACATAGTATTACTTAGTAAAGATTGTCCACTTGAAACACTTCAATATTTCGTTCATCGAGATATGATGTGTGATTTAAGTGTTCCCTATATACATAAATAAAAAGAATAATTCTTACTAAGCAGCTGACTTTATTTTAATAAACCAAATGGGAAAAAAGGTAATAATGGGAAGCAATCTACCAAAGCAAAACCCTTTATATATTATTAATATAACCTTTCAACATTTCATCATTTTCTCATTTTATTTATTATTTACTTATTTGGGTAATACCTTAATCCAAGTTGACTTAAGACATTTGAGATAAAATTGATTTAATCTCTTTTGTTTTTCTAAATGGAGCACAGGAAGGTGCAGTGACATGGTGGCAACAGCAAGATTTAAAAACACAAGCTCAGGATCTGAAGTCCAAAGCCTTAGAGTTAGGGTGCACTTTAATTACGTCTGAATTTTTTGATCTGTAATTTTAAAATGTGGAGCAGAGGATTAAATTAAGGAAAACTATGTCTTTGTTTCAAACATTAAGAAGGGCACCGTATTTGGATTTTATATTTATTTATTCTAACCCCAGGGCACCGATTTCATGGATTTATTCATATGAATTATGTATTTAAATGCACCATTTGCACACTTTTTTCACCTTCAAATCTCCATGTTTTAATAAACCGTCATTCATTTTATTTTAAAGTCTTGCATGTCTGCTCACTTCAAGGCAAATTGGCCCTATGTGCTTGGTGTGTGGGTGTGTTTGTGTGTGTCCTGCGGTGGGTTGGCACCCTGCCCGGGATTGGATCCTGCCTTGTGCCCTGTGTTGGCTGGGATTGGCTCCAGCAGACCCCTGTGACCCTGTGTTCGGATTCAGTGGGTTGGAAAATGGATGGATGGATGGATGTCTGCTCCCTTGCCCTGGTACGTTTTCAGCTCATGACTATCAATGTCTAGGGATGTAAGGTGCCGATGTCTTTGAGTACTAGGGCATCACAAAATTATAGCAGAAGTGGGACGGACCAGAGGCAGTGAGAAAGAAGAGAGGACTATGCGAGACAAGGAAGGAACTAAGACTGAAATAAAATGCAACAAAGGACAATGAACTGGAAAAAGTAAGAGTTTCAACTTGCACATTACATAAGCAGAGTAATAGCAATATAGTTCTGGGTATGTAATTTAAGTGCAATAATACGAAAAACCCCTTAGTGGTTAAGGCATGGATTTTATGGATTTAATTTATGGGACAATTTATTGAAATGCATGTTTTACATTTCTTGTTCTTTTAATCCTCCTTGTTTTAATACAGCTCTATTATTTTTATTTTGAAGTTTTGCTCATTTGCTCACTGGCACTGCACTATGTTCATGACTATCAATGCCCCAGGATTGAGAGTTATTTACAAGTTGTTTCTGTGGGCACAGGACATCACAAAATCCATTACGGGGTTTGCAGTAGAACCCCAACTGACTTCTTCATACTGAAAGTCCAATGTTTCTAAAACAGTTATACAAGGATGAGTGAACTAAACTTCCTCCACAGGAAAGGGAAAAGACTGATATTGAGATAAACTGAAGAATTTGGTTCTAGTCACTACAACAGAAGTAGCACAACCAGTTATCAGGTGTTAGGGAGTAATTATTTTCAAAAATTGGCAGTTGGTGTTGGATAACTTTTTTCAATAAATGATATTAGTAAAAAATGTGCTGTTTGTTCATTTAGATGCTCTTTATCTCATTAAATTTCGGTAGAATACTTTAAAATATTCAGTGTCAATGATCTGCACTAATAAGAGAAATCTTTAAGGGGTAAAAACTTTTTCATGGCACTTTAGAAATTCTTCTGAGGGATTAAACGGTAGAATCCACACAGGACAAAACTCAAGGACTTGGACAAAATTAAGCTGTTCGGGTACGAAGCAACAAAAACAGGCATAACAAGTGGGAATTCACTGCTCCGAAAGAATCTTGGCACCAGGTGGCATATTTCTCTATTACTGTATATAAAAAAATCCTGGGACGAGACAAGACCTTTTGGCCTGGGACGAGACTTGACTTTTTCAGAGAGATACTTTCAAGTTCCGCAAGACAAGACCTTGTGCCAAGAGATTTAACCACTCCCGGGGCCGGAAATAAATGACAAAGAGTAGATGACAAAGTAGAATGTCGTAAAAAGGTCCAAAAACGTTGGCACGATACACATGCAGAGCAGGTTAGAGATAATGAAAGTACTAAAATTCGAAAGTCTCAAAAAAATGACCGTAAAGATCACATTATCGCAAACGGAAATTATTACTCGGTGAAATAACGGAACAGCGAAAAGAGATCGAATACATTGTTCAGATTTAAAATTTAAGTCAGAGACTTGTAGGTCGTCTAATTCGTGTTGGCATCAGAGAAAAATAGTGTTTCTTCCCAATGAAGAGGTGTATCCGTGAGAATTAAAAGATTTGTTGTTTGGTGATAGTGAAATCCACATACGCAAACCCTTGTGTAGGGGGGTTGGCAAGTGAAGCAAGCAGGAAGTGAAGCCCCCTAGTTTACAATAAAAATGTCACTATGTGAAAGCTGAAAGGAACAGTAGAGGTGATAAATTTAGGTTTTAAGACGGTACTTTTTACACACTTACATCTGTCATCTAAAAAGTATTGTCAAAGAAAAAAACAACAGGCTCAATAATTGAGCTCACAGAAGTAAGGATTTATTTGTAATTCTACATGCAGAACTGAGACATTCACACAGAATTTAAGGAACGTCTCATGTGTCTAGATTTTAATCCAGACCATAAGAGGTTTTATATGTTTTTCCGGCCAGGCCACCCATAATCACTAGTTCGTATCATTCGACAAAATGCTGCTAGGAAAGGTAAGTTACACATGGACAGTTGTAAGTGAAAACAAGTAAATTCAAATTTTGTTGGGTCACCCTAGCATTAAGCAATAGTAAGCAATATTCTTTACAGGTGTTGTGCAGTTTCATATCTGTTACTGACTGCCATTTCAAAGGTCAATGCTTTCTGCCTGCTTAATCAAAGAGGGAATCATTTTATACAAAAATAATACCGAAATATTTAATAATGCTTAACAATTTTAAGATTATACTTTTTAGTACTTTCACAGTATTGAACTCAACATTGCATTTAAATGTATCTTGACTATGAGATGATCAGAGTATACAAGAGGGTATTTAAAGACCACTGAAAGTGTTGGTTATGAGATGCATCCAAAACTAATGAAGCTTGAGTGTTCAGAGACATGGAAGGAAATTAAGCTTTAAAATTACACACCTCTTTGGGCCACCAGACTCTATATGATACTGCAAAGTACAATATTCTTGATTTAAATGTGCCAACAATTAATTTCTGCAATACAGTATACTTATACTACAATGATGCACCCAAGACTAAAAGTGGATGTGTGCTGAAAACACAAAGCAATTTAAAATCAATGCAGCAGACAGCTGTTCTCAAACTGTGATGCTGCCAACAGTGATTGTTGTATCATCTAAGACTGATTAAAAAATCTGATTCAGATTAACAAACAAGCCTTCTCAGTGTTTCTTTTCCAATGACAATCGCATTTTTTATAATAGGTAAATCAAAACGAATATTTTTTATGCTATAAGGTTCTATAATGTCATCAGAATATGTTTAAAAAGGAGATTCTTTCCCACAGTGAGCGAGACTACTAACTGCTGTGAGCAAAAAAAAGAGGGGGCAGTTGTGTCAAGTTATGTTGTACTTGAAGAATATGTAGACCTTCTCACCTCTGTGAAGGTGCCCCTCAACCAATAATGAGTTTCTCACCTGGGTCCTGCTCCACACATGAGGGCTGACCCTGTATGCTCTTCTGTCATTTTTTTCTCACCCTCAGCTGCTTTCTTGATGGGTCTCTTAACAGGAATGAGATTGCTTCTGCCTTGTAAACTAGTAATTCTCAGAAATTAAGGGTACAATAAACAATCTTTAGTGTACCTGAAACCTGCATCAAATATGAATTAGACTATCTGAATAACCTGAACAAATGCTATTCTAAAAAGTACTGTGGGAAAGTTGATGTTAGAAGAACTAATTGATGTTAATCAAATAGCTGGCTAATTATCAGTTTTGCCATTGGCAATGCCAGTATTTAATTATGTAATTCAGTAAGGCTCACTTTTCTTTTTCTTAACCTTTCTCTATAGGAGGGGTTTCCAGCCGTTGGACTTGCATCAAAATATAGACATGACTCAAAATATTGGCACCCTTTCACTTGAAAGAAAAATCTCAAAGTTTTCTCTAAACCTAGCTGAGACTGGTATTTATATAACATTTAATACAACAAAAACTTTTGATTTATGCACATCATATTATGTAAAATAAATCAGCAAATGAAAATGGCATGGACAAAAATTTTGGTACCCTTAACCTAATATTCTATAGCATGGCCTTTAGTAACAATAAATGACATCAACCACTTTCTGTATTTTTGAGTTATATACCTATCCATCTTGACTGGTTGTTTGGCTCAGTTTTCTTCAGTTCTCTCAGTTTAGTTGGGTGCCTTCTCCCAAATGTAACGTTCAGCTCTTTCCACAGTTGTTCAATGGGATTCAGATCAGGCCAACACAAAAATGCTGCACCTTAAGCCTGAAGGACAGGTTGAACCGGTTTTGACATTTTCCTTGCTTCTTTCTTCACCATTTGAACAGTATTATGTGTTCAATCTTGGGTCATCTTTCCTCATGCAGCCACATCCAGATATGTCAGCTACAGTTACATGACCCTTCTTGATAATTATGGTAACAGCGGTCACAGGAACAACAAGTTCTTTGGAGATGGTCTTGTCTTTAGATTCACTATGCTTGGCTATTATTGTCTCTCTTGACTCTTCAGACAAAATTTCTCTTTTCCTTGTTTTGTGTGGCACAAACAGCTGAGTGAGTTTTTTTTTCTTCTTTTAAACAGGGAGACTGAGTATTTACAAAATGGAATATACCTGAGATAATCATTAAAAGAAATTAATCTTCTTGAAGGATCACTATAAGAAAATTATTTCTTATAACTTCTAAAGGGTTCCAATAATTTTGTTCTAGCCATTTCAGAATGTCTTTGTAGAATAAGCAAGAATTGAGTTCCTTTCATGTCTTTTTTTTGTTTTGTTTCACCGTGAACCAAAGAAATGCATGCATGTATGGAAAACATCTTTTATTTTGAATACTTTTCATGAAGAATTGTCCATTATATTGTATAAAATGCATAAGTACCGATATTTTTGGCAATATTTGCAACTAAGGCACATTTCTTTTAAGAAACAGAATAATGCAAATTACTACTAAACACAGGATTATAGCACATAGAAGATGGGACACAAGCTTTTAAATTTAGTATTTCACTTTTGAAGTTTTCAAATAATGCACAGCCTTGGATGACAGAAATCTAATCCATTATGTGATTGATCCAATGCTTATGTTTAAATTGTAATTAAAAATCTTATAAAAGACAGAAATTTACTTGACACAGCCATGAGCTCGTTACACAGTAACAATCAAACATAAAAAAGAAAGAAGGCTGTTAGGTGTCTGTTTACTAGCTAGTGTTCTAATTTATTTTGACATAGATAAACAGTTTTACAATTTAAAGCATTTAAGGATGATGTCTGATGCTGTTTGGAGTTGGCTTAGAAAACTGGATTTTTGAGCTAGTTCAGAGCTTACAGTACCATGGCTCCATTGAGAGTCGCTTCAAGGCCAAAAAATGTTTGTGAGCATTTTGCCCTGAAAAAAGAGAGTGGTGTCCAGTTCCAAACATACAGAAGTGATGCATGCACCTTGTTTAAAAGGAAGGTGAAATCATTGATGATTGGATTGAGGTTTCTTCTAGTTACAGTAATCCCTCCTCCATCGCGGAGGTTGCGTTCCAGAACCCCACCGCGAAAGGTGAAAATCCGCGAAGTAGAAACCATGTTTATATGGTTATTTTTATATTGTCATGCTTGGGTCACAGATTTGCACAGAAACATGGGAAGTTGTAGAGAGACAGGAACTTTATTCAAACATTGCAAACAAACATTTGTCTCTTTTTCAAAAGTTTAAACTCTGCTCCATGACAAGACAGAGATGACAGTTCCGTCTCACAATTAAAAGAATGCAAACATATCTTCCTCTTCAAAGGAGTGCACATCAGGAGCAGATAATGTCAGACAGATAGAGAGAAGAAAGCAAACAAATCAATAGGGCTGTTTGGCTTTTAAGTATGCAAAGCACCGCAGCACAAAGCTGTTGAAGGCGGCAGCTCACACCCCCTCCATCAGGAGCAGACAAAGAGAGAGAGAGACAGAGAAAAACAAACAAGCAAAAATCAATACGTGCCCTGCGTGCTTTTAAGTATGCGAAGCACCCTGCAGCATGTCACTTCACGAAGCAGCTGCACAGAAGGGAGCAACGTGAAGATAATCTTTCAGCATTTTTAGACGAGCGTCCGTATCGTCTAGGTGTGCGAACAGCCCCCCTGCTCAATCCCCCTACGTCAGGATCAGAGAATGTCAGCGCAAGAGGGAGAGAGAGAAAATTAAGTTGGGTAGCTTCTCAGCCATCTGCCAATAGCATCCCTTGTATGAAATCAACTGGGCAAACCAACTGAGGAAGCGTGTACCAGAAATTAAAAGACCCATTGTCCGCAGAAATCCGCGAACCAGCAAAAAATCCGTGATATATATTTAAACATGCTTACATAAAAAATCTGCGATAGAGTGAAACCGCGAAAGGCGAAGCGCGATATTGCAAGGGATTACTGTACAGATCCAGTACCTCCTTATGGTTATGTTATTTTGTCCATCAGAGTCAATCAGAGATCAATGTGAGATTACAAGCTTAAATTAATGTTCTTTCGGGTGATGTTTGTCTAAACAACTCTCTGCTGAGGTGTGAGTTCAATATTGGTGGTGCTGCATATAGGCAAAGTTTATAAGTTTTCCACTGTGATCTGTGAGGTTTACTACAAACACATTATTTTCTAAAAGAAAAGCCACACAAAGTAGCTGGCAGGGTGAACCCTACAGGGAGATGAAATGAGTCAAGTGTTACACAATTCTGAAGGGCTGATGTACCCTGTTTGGTAATGATCAATATTATGACCAGTGTCATCAGGGTTGACAGCTATTTCCCAAGCAAAAAACTTCTGCAGTAACCATGTGCTATTTTCCTAATCATGCTTGTCAACAAACCAATTGTACCCATGTTCGGAGGTTGCATGTTTAATGAGAAGAAACTCAGACAACTGCACTGAACCCCAGAGCTCACCTACAAATGGATGGAAGACATCGCTCCTGCCTGTGCCTAGAACCAAAATGCTTTCCGCACTCTGTCTCGAAGTTGGACAAGCGCTGGTTGCAGGAAACCCCAACTGCATCTGCTTTGGCCATGTACTGCTCTCTTTCGAGTATTATATTCTTGTGAGTGTTAAGCCAATATTAAACAAAAGCCAGTATAATCTTCCTTAAGTGTTATTGAACTTTTCTACCCTTTAGTTAACCGCCGTACCACCAGGGAATTATATAATACTTTATTTCATATATATATATATAATAAAAAAAATAACTTGGGATGAGACGGGATCTTTTGAAGAGAGACAGAGAGACACTTTCAAGTCCTGCGAGACAGGCAAGTCACGTCATACTTACAACCTTTAGAAGCAAGTCCCGTGATACATATGCAGAGCAGGTTAGAGATAATTGAAGAAGGAAGATTCGAAAGTCTCAAAAAATGACAGTAAAGATCAAATTAGCGCAAACAAACAGAAAATATTACTCGATGAAATAACAGAACAGTGAAAAGAGATCGAATAGTGTTTGAGGATGTCTGGGGGAGAAGAGAGACAAGGCAGTGACTTTAAAACGTTCGAAGCCCCGCACAAAATGCAAATCATGTGGCATGGGAGCAGCAGAAAGCCAGCAGCTAATTGAGATAAGAGAAGGTAAAAAAAAAAAAAAACAACTGTTATTTGATTCCCATTGTGTCACAGTTAAAGAGGGGTTTCAGAGGAGCGGCCGTGTCTCCTTGGGGTGCATTCAGCCCCCCACTTCACAACAACGCATAGCACTCAGTGGGGGAGGGTGAAATGGGTTGACAAGCAAAGCCCCCCCAGAGTATGTATATTTTATATATATATATATATATATATATATTGTTTGATTAGTAAAGGCTGCAGTCTCTGATGAACCTCTTCCCAGGGAGTGTGTGCCCCCTGATGGATACACTGCAGTTTAGCCATTCACTTAAGTCTTCACTATGGAATAACGGTGGGCATATAGCTGACATTCTGCATCTTTCCTAAATCTGCTATCTTAACAAGCCTTGTGTGCCACTGAAAGTCTAAGAAAATAGCCAGTGCCCAATTTGATAAATAGTATTCATTGAAATGAATTTGGCTCTTTATTGAAACAGAATATTTGAAACTTTTTTTGTGTATTTTATTGAATAGGTCTTAATATAAAAAGTTAAAATTGAAGGTATATTTGATCTTAATAATATTTATAAGGGGTGACGGAGTTACAGAGACATGAGTGGTGCTGTGATACGGCTCCAGTAACTCAGGTTCATATCTTGGCTACAGTCACTATCTGTTTGAAGTCTGCATTCTCCATTGGGTTTTCTGCCACTAGGCTGTTTAGCAAAACTATACTGGCTTGTGACGATGCAGGTTCTGCTCCATGCTCCGATCTTACTTCTGGGAGCCCTCGAACCCGACACCGTCAGTAATGTCATCGATGAGCTAGGCAGTGAAAATATCAACCATGAAGCAAGGGGATGGTACAAAAAGTGCGAAGTGCTTTTATTAAAAACAGCAAAATCAAAGTGTTCAAATAAATAAGTGCAGTGTCTCTCAAATACGTCATTAAATAAATAATCCATAAAAACAAGTGAACTGTGGAGGTTAAAAACAGAACAGAAAAAAAAATCCTTTTCAAACGAGGTTAAAAATAATGGCTGGAGGCAGTCTTTCTTTAAAACTAAAGCTAGGTGCGTTCGTCTACTGGTGGCTCCCCTGCTTCTCTCACTCGCCCTTCCAGCAAATGCAGCTCCTTCTTTTCTGGTCCGATAGCCCTCTGATCCCCAGCTACGTCGGGCTCCTGCTGGATCGAGACTCAAGTTCCTTCCCCAGCAGCCAGGGCGCTGGTCACTCCAGCTCCTCTCAACTGCTCAACTGGAGCAACCGCTTCCAACAGCCCCCCTCCGACAGTTGGCCAAACACTCCTATGGGGCTCTCCTACCAGCTGCATTAAACTTTCACGAGCCTGCTCTCACTCTCACTGACTTTCTCCATCCTGCTTCCTGCCATCTTCTTCACCCTTAACCTCCCTTCACGTTATTTTCTCTCTCTTCTTTCTTTCCTCTTCCGCCTCGCACTTCTAATATTTATTACGGGGACATGGATCAGGTGTGGCAATTAGCAGCTCCTGGCAACAATTACAGATGTGGACAACTCCTCACCTGTGCACTTAAGAGAGGACCGTCTGCTTCATGAATCACCCGGGAACCACTCTGGCCACACAACCACACCCCCTCTTTAAGCCGCGAGTGTGGAGATTATTCATTTAAAAAGTGGCCTTTGACCTGAGCTATGGACCCACTATACCACATTCCTCCCCCCATAAGCCCCAGTTGCACGGGAAGGCCCCATGCCACTGCCAACCCTGTGCAACTGGCGACCCAAGATCACAGCTCGGCCACACTACCACTGCACTATAAACAATAAAAGCACTAAAACAATCCCACAATAAAATTGTTTCTTTTGCTTTTCCAATTGGAGCACAGACAGATGAAGTGACCTGCTCATAATTCACATGGTGTCAGTAGCAGGATTTGAACCTATAACCTCAGGGTTTCAAGTCTTAGGTCCAAAGCCTAAACCACTATGCCACACTGCCTGGAAATATTAGAACTGGGTAAAAAAAAAAAAAAAAATATTGTGTACAGAAAAACAGTTTGTTACATAATACTTCTGATACAAATGATTAACTGAAGGCACTATAGCGGAGACCCATTGTTTTGCGAAAGTTCCCTGCAACACAGCTAGTTACAGGTATATTAGCGCACATGATTATGAAAGATATAAAACCTACTATCTAATATAGGGGGCGGGGGGAACAGCATGCATATACACATACCACATTTTCTTAATATGATGGCGTTTTACAAGGAAACAAAAAAAAAAAAAGAAGTTTCATAACACATATATATGGTATTAACTACGCTGACCTTCAAAAACATCTTTGAATAAGGGATTCAGGGTGTTTTCTACAGAAGTTCTTTAAATATGAATTACATTATTTTATCGCCAATTTAAGTTTTATGAATTCGGTGTTATCAAAAGTGGTGCTGCTCCAAAACCAGGGCTTCATATTTTTAGGTTAAATAAATACTTTAGATAAAAATGTAACTGTTTGGTGGCATTTGTAGATGTTGCCAAAATTATGAGGGTCATTATCAAATACATTAAATTAGGAGTTCTCCACTTTTTAATTTTTTACACACCACCTTCAGAAATTGAAAAGTTGGTAATTCTTTAGAGCAGATCTATAATGCATGTATTAATCACATACTGTACACATATGTAATAAGACATTAACAAAGGCTTCTTTTAGTCTTAATAACACATTGCATCAGGAAAATTGCTAGTCTTATATTTTTCAAAACATGAATGAAAACATATTTTACAGAGGATGTTTACAGAGTGCTGTGACTATTCTCCTTAAGACAGTGGGATGGAAGAGGCGAAAATGCAAAAACAGATCTGGTGACAATTTCTGTCCTGCAAATTAATAACTGCAACTAATACAGAGACCAGACCTCTGTTTCCCAAAAAACAAAACAGTGAGAAGCAGTTTCAATATGACTAATGCTATACCCCAGCCTAGAAATAAATGTTTGTATCTGAAATATTACAGAAAAGTTTTTTTTTTATCTATACTAATAAAAGGCAAAGCCCTCACTGACTGACTGACTGACTGACTGACTGACTCACTCACTCACTCATCACTAATTCTCCAACTTCCCGTGTAGGTAGAAGGCTGAAATTTGGCAGGCTCATTACTTACAGCTTACTTACAAAAGTTAGGCAGGTTTCATTTCGAAATTCTACGCGTAATGGTCATAACTGGAACATCTTTTTTGTCCATATACTGTAATGAAAAGAAGCAAGATGGCCGTAGGAGATGGAGTTGCGTGTCACGTCATCACGCCTCCCACGTAATCACGTGAACTGACTGTGAACTCAGTACGTAGAAAAGAAGGAGAAGCCCCAAAGAGCGCTGAAGAAAATATTCATTACACAATTGACAAGGCAGCGAAACAATAAGAAGCGAGTGAGTGACGCATACAAGCATCTTCATAAGACACGAGGTATAAAAAAAGCTTAAATTAAGTTTATGGAAACGCTCCCGCTGCCGTTTGCAATACCATATTCGCGAGATACAAGTTTAATGAGAAAACACGAGGTATAAAAAAGCACGGTGTAAACCGTAACCTTAAATTAACTTTATAGAAACGCTCCCGCTGCTGTTTGCAACGCCATATTCGCGAGATACAAGTTTAATGAGAAGACACAAGGTATAAATGAGAGTTTGGATCACTTTGTAACAGAGTTAAAATTGCTGTAGCGAGAAACTTTTAACATGCTTCCTCAGTTGGTTTGCCCAGTTGATTTCATACAAGGGACGCTATTGGCAGATGGCTGAGAAGCTACCCAACTTACTTTTCTCTTTCTCTCTCTTGCGCTGACTTTCTCTGATCCTGACGTAGGGGGTGTGAGCAGGGGGGCTGTTCGCACACCTAGACGATACGGACGCTCATCTAAAAATGCTGAAAGATTATCTTCATGTTGCTACCTTCTGTGCAGCTGCTTAGTGAAGCGACATGCTGCACGGTGCTTCGCATACTTAAAAGCTCGAAGGGCACGTATTGATTTTTGCATGTTTGTTTTTCTCTGTCTCTCTCTATCTCTCTCTGCTCCTGACGGAGGGGGTGTGAGCTGCCGCCTTCAACAGCTTTGTGCCGCGGTGCTTCGCATACTTAAAAGCCAAACAGCCCTATTGATTTGTTTGCTTTCCTCTTTCTTTATGACAGTCTCTGCTCCTGACGCACA
>NC_041401.2:64436198-64523698 GCF_900747795.2 Erpetoichthys calabaricus | reverse complement strand
AAAAACCATACCAATGTGTCACTTTCAATACATATATAGTGTGAATTCCCAGCACACATAAAAACAGCAGTAAAAACATAAATATTGAGAAATGACTTTGTTAGGTATTAGTAGTGCTGGGCGGTATACCGGTTCATACCGAAAACCGTGTTTTATTTTTGTTATGATATGGATTTTTCTTATACTGCAACACCGGTTTAAATTGTCTAAACAACATTCGGAACGTGGCACAGCGGGAAACTGTTCAAGTGGGGACCTTTTTCACTGCTACACCACTAAACACAGAGGTGTTGCACGGGGGCTCTTTTTTACTGCTACACCGCTAAATAGGTGTGGTAGTGTAGGTATTGCACGGTGAAAATGGACAGAGAACATTTCGAAACTGAAGCTGTAGCTGACGATAAAGTTGAACATGATGACACAGAAGAACTTTTGCCAAAAAAAAGGAGTCACATCCGTTGTCTGGAGATACTTTGGTTTTAAAAAGGTCAGATATGGGCGATTATGTTCAAATGTGTGAATTCTGTTTCTATACTACTGGATAATACTGCAAGCCAAGTTGTACTTGTTTTATTTGTTTTCAATACAGTGTAATGTACCTGGGTACTGTGTAATAGTGTGACGACATGTTGACTTTAATCTCGACGCTTATGACGAGAATAAAGTCGACATGTTGACTTTATTCTCAACATTTCTACTTTATTCTCGCCATTTATGTCAAGATTAAAGTCGACATGTTGACTTTATTCTCGTACTTTGTCATTAAAGTAGAACATCGTAAACTAAACTTCATTGTAAAATGAATATTTAATTTACTAGATTTTCTCAAACCCCGTCATAAGTTATATAGCACATTAAATGCTTTGTGTTAAGTGTTCCCCGAGCTTCTTAAACTGACTTCCTCTTGCACTAAGAGGAGGTCCTGGCAGCGATCGCCGCACAGAATACATTCACTTCATGATATACCTGCTCTCTGAACATTTAGAATGCTAAGATAAATACTTGATATAATTTTCATGGTGAAATACATCAAAGCATGTATTAATCATGTGGGGGCACCGCGGCGTGGAGGTTGCACTGCTGCCTTGCAGAAAGGGTGTACCCTGCCTTGCATTTGCATGTTTTTCTGGTGGGTTTACTTCAGTATCCTTTCAAAGTCACGTAGAATGTGGAGTTTTATTATGCTATATTGACCCTTCTAGTGTATCTTTTGCTCATATTCACCCTGCGATGTGCTGGCGACTCGTTCAGGGATGGGCGCCACCCTGAATGGATGGTATAATTAAACATGTATAACGAAGATATTTTTAAAGTTCTGAACACTCCGTGGGCTAAATTTATAACTGGTTTTAATTTCACAAAGACGTTTATCGTGTGGTGATTGGTTATGTGGAGAAAGAAAAATGAAAGATAGGAATTGGGGTTTTGGTATGTCAGATAGAGACAGCACGCGTGGAATAAAGAAAGCCTGCTCAGAAGAACATCCATTGAATTCTGTGTTAGTGTCTCCGACCACTAGATCACAAACCCAACATTTACACAATATTTAAGTTAAACCTGTGCGATACCCATTCATACATCCAGTTTTTTGGAGTCTCATCACACCTGCCATAAAGTTCTCTACACTGAACATACACCTGGGGACCCCTTACTGCGAGGGAGCACTACCGCCTCACTACCATGCATGTTTAATACCTGCTTTAATTCATTTCATCATGAAAATGATATCAAGTATTTACCTTAGCATTCTAAATTTTCAGAAAGCAAGAATATAATGAAGTGAATGGATTCTGTGCGGTGATCGCTGTCTCATCTTAGTGCGGAGGAAATCAGTTTAAGAAGCGTAGTGATTAACAACTGGGTCGGGGAACACTTAACACAAAGCATTTAATGTGCTACATTAACTTATGACGGGGTTTGAGAAAATCTAGTAAATTAAACAATGATTTTAGGATGAAGTTTAGTTTACGACATTCTACTTTAATTATAAAGTAAACTATGAGAATAAAGTGGAAATGTCGACTTTATTCTCGACATATAGTTTGATTTTCTCTTCCCCGTGTCCGTATTTTTCTTCTTCACCGTGGCCCTAATACGATTCTGTAGGGCTATACCACAAATAGCATTATAAATGCAAGTTTTAGTTTTATTATTTATGCATATAGCTTAGCTTGAAGCAAGGTCCATATTAATGCAGTTTGCCTAAATGATGGTTCAGTTGGTAAAGATGTCATCACCAAGATTGCACTTTTTATTTTATTTTAATTTGGTGAATACTGTGTAATGCACCTGGGCTTGAAGCCTTGAAGTAATAGTGCAACTATCAGTAATAATACTATTATTTATTTTATTGTTATTATTTATTAGTTTAAATATTATGCAGTTTAATGATGGTAAAGTTGTTTAAAAAGTCACTTTAACATGTCGGTGGACAGAGATGGTTAACATTAACAGAAAGTGTAGTTGTTTTACAAAAAATATTTACTATTTATTCCTTTTCTAAGACATGTTCAGTGGAATACAACTTTTGACAAGCACTTCTGGATATTTTACTAAGTCTAAATGCCTCTTTGGATGGTTGAAAATATGTTGTCAAAATTATAGTTTAAATTTTTGCAAAATTTGTTTAATAAAAAGGTTCTATATTTTGACTGCATCTGTCATGCAATGTGATTCCTTCTCTTCACTAGTGCCACCCCCTTGAAAACTATCACTTCATGGGGCCATGCAAACCTGTATTAATACTTGCGTGCACATTAAAATGTTTTTTTTTGTACAATGTACAATGCACTTCACAGTGGAATAGGTTATTCTTAGCCAGTAACTGCAGTGGAAAATGTGGTTAACATCCACTCATGCATGGGAAAAAAATACCGTTGAATACCGTGAAACCGGGATAATTTAGAAAAATACCGTGATATAGAATTTTGGTCATACCGCCCACCCCTAGGTATTAGCAATAGAACTGACATTTTATAAGTTCCACATGGTCTTGATAGCAGCTTCTAAATCACATGTAGCTGTACAGGACTACTGTTGTTCATCCTCTGGTCAAAAAACTTTCAGGCATCTACAGCTTGTGTTACATGTTAAAAAAGCTAAAAGCATAATTTCCCCCATAAAAGAAAAAGTACAGAGATGGGTAACACACATGACTGACAAGTTCACACCTTGTTGGTAAAATACTGATGCATGTAAACATCAAATGCAAGTCAACATTCTTTTCTCCATTAGCATCTATGCAATGTTGAAAGAAAAATAAGAAAACAGCCAATCATCAGAAAAGCTCTCTTTAAATCGTAAGGTTTTAAACACACTACAGAATATTGAAGGTTAAATTTGTGCAGTCCGTAATGAAAAACTGGACTATTTGCTTGAATTACAAGCATGCTTCACTCTGACACGGTAGAACAAAAACTCATCTCTCACTGAAACTTCATGTTACCAAGAACTGCCAGCATGGCAATAAAAATAACATTTTATTGTTACAGAAATTTTTGGTGAAAATGAACACAACATGACCCTAACATTTTCAAACCCACTTAATTCAATTCAGGAAAACAGAGGAACAAAGAGTCTATACTTATTGTACTTGGTGAAATGCAAGAACCATTCCTAAATGAGGCACCAGTCATATACCTATGGAGCAATTTTAGAATCACCAATTAACCCAAAGTGTATGTTTAAGGTATGTGGGTTGAGAAACAAGTAAACTCCAGTCAGATAGTGATCAAACTTGGATTTGGAACCCAGTAAACTGGATCCATGAGCCTACAGTGCTCAACAACATACACACTAAATGTGAGCAAGATACATAACAGTATCCTTCCCAGAACTGCAGTTGTCAAGGTGAAATTACATTTGTTTCCAAACAGCAAATGTTAAGGAAATGCTTAAAGCCATGACATGAAAATAAAAATAATACAGATAGACTCTGGTACTTTTTATTTTTCTGTGAGATTTGATGTATCAATTTTCTCGTAGGGATTTGGATTTAGAGAAAGTGGGAAAACAATAATTGCATAAGTTTTCCAAAATAAAATTCCACCCAACACTGTTCTAATGAAAAAAGAAGAAATTGAGATCAACAGCAATTTTGCCTTCTCTATAACAAATCCAGTCATTAATTGCATACTCAGGGCAAAATTATTAAATTGTTAATGTTAGCAAGCAGAATTATTTTCAGTTATGTAGTAAATGTCTTCTGAACAGGGTTCAGATTCTTTAACTACTGAGGCATTTTACTAGATTGATTAGTCTGAATATTTGCTCTAAATCAATGAACACTCTGAAAAAAGCCAAAAAACGATAAGGTAACTTGATGATTATAACTGATAAAAGTCACACATATCTTTGCTTACATTCTTTCACTATACTAAAGATCATTTTGTACAACTATTGGCTGCTGATATCTGTTGTCAAACATGTAGGAATATGAGGGAGCTATATGGACCAAGTGAGGGTAATTCCACGCCAGTTCAGGGATTTGGTGGGGTGTGCTAACCATTCTTCTGTTCTTCAGAAAAAAAACGGGAAAACCTGTCTGATCCTACTCTGAAGACATCACTTTTGGTTCCAGTGCACAGAAGCATGTCACTTCCGGTCCTGGTGCCCAGAAGCATGTCACTTCTGGTTCCAGAACCCAGAAACATGCCACTTCCGGTGGCAGTCCCAGAATCACTTCCAGTGGCAATCCCATAAGCACATCACTTCCAGTGGTAATCCCAAAAGCACATCACTTCCAGTGGTAATCCCAAAAGCACATCACTTCCAGTGGCAATCCCAGAAGCACATAACTTCCGGGTTCACTACACCACTTCTTGTCTGGACATGTAAAACTGCCAACTTTTCCAACCATCCTGAGTTCAGTTATGGACTCCAATCCATGCACATCAGTACTATTTTTTTTAAACCCTTTTTGCAGCCAGAGAAATGATACGCCATTTCACAGTGGTGTAGTCGGCTGGAAGTCGAACCTCATCAAAGACTTGACACACTATCCAAACCTGCAACCGAAAAAAGGTCAGATGAGTAAGTACCATTCTCGAGTCACCAAGCTCGGGTCAGTTGGTGTGTATCAGGGAAAACTGGAGTGTGCTTCTACCCACCAACCTTTCAAAGGCACCTGGGGATGTTGAAAGTTGACCTACAGGATAGAGCCAGGTTCAGAAGGGAACACATTGGGAACTTACTATGGACTCTCGAGTAAGGGGACCATTCCCAAATAACCCAAAAAAAAAGAATCTTGATAAAGTTGGAGGTGCCCCGGGTTGGCAGGCGAGAAACATAATGGCCTGGTATTTTCCCCGACTTCTCACCATTAACAGCTGTAAAACGTGCAGCCTACTTTGACATTAAAAAGTTGTACGGAAAGCCGATATCAAATACAGCCTCTTGTATCCCGCCAAACTGAAAGTGGAAGTTCAAGATCAATATTATATTTTTTCAAGCAAGAAAGAAGCTGAAAAGCAATTAAAGAAGCTGTTTCTGACACTCTTTTGAAAATTAATAAGGAGCCGTATTCTGTCATGGCATGGGAAGGACCTATCATCTGATCTCGGATCCACTAATACCAAGAGACTGGTATTATAATTATACATCCTTTTCTTTATCTGGACATTATATGTTTATGTCTTAATTAGAGTTATAGACGTGACTGTGGAAGTGTGAAAGTAATTAAAGTAGGATTTTTTTTTTTTTTTTGTAATTTAATTTTTTTTTTTTTTTTTTTAACTACCTTAAAGTAGACGGTTTAACATCATACTCCTGGTTTATTGCTATTTCTACTATTACATTACTATTACATTTATACTATTACATTATACTATTACACTAGGAATTACCATGTTTATCCTAGACTACTTTTTAAAATCATTCCCAGGGTTCATTCTTTTTCTTTATCTTAATATCTTAAAATTGCTGAAGATTATTTTAAGCTTAAAGACTGTTAATGATTATATTTTCGGCAGATAGTATTTAGAATTCAGCTGCAATAGATATCTCTTTTTTTTAATTCTCTAACTCTGCTGCGGGGTGGGGTTTGTTTTGTTTTGGACGTGCTGTGTCTCTTTGTATGTCAGAGGACCGGGACATCACGAAGTGGGATCAAGCCTCATGTGGGGAGGCAAAATGGGGGGGTGGGGGGATAAAAGGGGGAGAGAAGGATATATCTAATCTATTCTTCTAATCCCTATAACTATAAGTATCAATGCAACAATAGGCTAAAATGCAATAACTCATGGGGAATCTTAAAACTAAGCTTAAAACTGTCTCATTACCAGTTAAGACTATAAAAATGACATTAAAAACTCAGAATCAAGGTCTCCATGATAGGACAGTTAACTTTGTGAGCTGGAATGTTAAAGGCCTGAATCACAAATTAAAGAGAAAGAAAGTATGCTCTCACCTAACAGGCTTAAACGCTAAAATAGTATTTTTACAGGAGACCCACTTACTAAGCAAGGATCAGTTCAGACTACAAAAAGACTGGACTGGCCAAATGTTCCATTCTAGCTTTATAAAGAAAACTAGAGGGGTGGGAATTCTCATACACAGAACAGTTCCATTTGTAGCATCAGATGTAGTATCGGACCCTGAAGGGAGATATGTGATGGTCATGGGAAACTTATATAACAGTAAAATGATTTTGATAAATGTTTCTGCACCCAATGTCGATGATAAGGAATTCATGCAAAATCTATTTGCATCCATTCCCAATGTGAACACTCATAAAATTATAATGGCTGGGGACTTCAATTGTGTTTTAAATCCACTTTTAGATAGGACTCCTGTGACAGGGGGGACGATCTCTAATACTGGAAAGACAATTACACAGTTTTTAAATGATCACAACTTATCAGACCCCTGGAAGTTTCTTAACCCAAACTCAAGAACATATTCGTTCTACTCACCAGTGCATTATAGCTACTCAAGAATTGATTATTTTTTTATAGATAATAATTTCCTGCCTACAATTAAATCATGCAAATATGACACAATTGTTATCTCCGACCATGCCCCTCTAGTCTTGGAGCTAAAATCATTAAGCCCCTCACACTCACCTCTCAGATGGCGCCTTAACCCTCTTCTATTGGCAGACGAGAACTGCACAGAATTTATATCTAAACAAATCAGCTTCTTCTTAGAGACAAACACGCCCACAGAGGTTTCTGCAGGAACACTCTGGGAAACTCTAAAGGCCTTCTTAAGAGGACAGATTATTTCATTTCTTTCCCACAGAAATAAATTAGAAACAAAGAAAGTGTCAGAGCTAAGAAGTGAAATTACTAGAATAGATGAAGAACAAGCCAGGTGTCCAAGTGAAGCTCTCCACAGGAAAAGGCAGGCCCTGCATACAGAACTTAACATCTTAACAACTAAAGAAACTGAACAACTTATTTATAAGTCTAGACATCATTACTATGAACACGGAGAAAAAGCTAATAAGCTTTTAGCTCAACAAACTCACAAACAAGAAGTTCGCAATGCAATACCAGTAATCACCAACATGAATGGAGATGAAATTATTGACCATAAAAATATAATGCACGCATTTAGAGATTATTATAAATCCTTATATTCTACTGAGCTCAAAGAAGACAACACACAATCTAATGCATTTCTGGATACATTACAGACACCACAAATAGATGCTTTAAGTGCTGAGGAACTGGATAAACCTCTAACGCTAACAGAATTACTAGATGCTATAAAGTCACTTCAAAGTGGGAAATCAGCAGGCCCTGATGGCTATCCCGTAGAATTTTATAAGAAATTCTCTACTCAGCTAGCTCCCCTCTTATTGGCAACATTTACAGAAGCTAGAGACAACCAAATACTACCTCAAACATTTAGTCAAGCATTAATCACCGTCTTTCCTAAACAAAATAAGGACTTGTTACAATGTGCATCATGCAGACCAATTTCACTCCTGAATAATGATGTTAAGATACTCTCAAAAATTCTAGCTAGAAGGATGGAGAAAGTGCTGCCCTCGGTAATATCACAGGATCAAACTGGATTTATTAAAGGCCGACATCTATCTTCCAATCTCCGACGCTTGTTTAATGTTATATATTCACCAGCAAAATCAAACACCCCAAAGATATTACTATCATTAGCCGCAGAAAAAGCATTTGATATGATTGAATGGAACTACCTTTTCACTGCATTGGAGAAATTTGGGTTTGGCCTGAATATTTGTGCATGGAGCAAACTATTGTATACCAATCCAGAAGCCTCAGTTTGTATTAATAACATTTGCTCAGACTACTTTAAGCTAGAACGTGGTACCAGACAAGGATGTCCCTTGTCACCACTGCTGTTTGCAATCTTTTATCTGTGGCATCTCTGCAAGAGAACCACCTCTTTCAACCCTCGCAAACATATCCAGTTTTAATACCTGCAAAAGTTTTGGGATTAAAATGCTCAGAGATCTTTATATAGACAACATATTTGCATCTTTTGAACAATTACGTTCAAAATTCAACCTCCCAGCTACACATTTCTTTCACTATCTTCAAATTAGAAATTTTGTTAAACAGAAATTGCCCGATTTCCCCCACCTTGCACCCTCCTCAATGCTGGAAAAAATACTGCTCAATTTCGAGGAATTAAACACCATTTCCGCATTATATAAAATCCTATTAGAGTCCCTACCTTTCAAAGATCCAAGAGGACATTGGGAAGAAGATCTCTTAATCAATATATCAGAAAAGGAGTGGAAGGTAGCAAAGCAGAGAATTCACTTGAGCTCCATATGCGCAAAGCATAGAATTATTCAACTAAAAATTATATATCGAGCCCATCTGTCTAGCTTAAAACTGTCCAAAATGTTTCCCGGGCAAGATCCAACCTGCAAACGCTGCAACCAAGCTCCTGCCTCACTGGGTCACATGTTCTGGGCCTGCACCAAACTAACATCATTTTGGACCAAAATTTTTAAGTGCCTTTCAGACAGCCTTTCCTCCTAACCCATTAACAGCTGTATTCGGTGTTCTTCCAGACGAACTTGAAGTGGAGAAGGACAAGCAAATGGTGATTGCATTCACTACACTTTTGGCACACAGACTTATTCTGTTAAATTGGAAGAATCCTAACTCTCCTCTGATAAGTCAGAGGGAAACTGATGTTTTATATTATTTGAAATTGGAAAAAATCAAATTCTCAGTTAGAGGATCTGTACAAAATTTTTTCAAAACCTGGCAGGATCTAATCAATATTATTTTAGAATAAGAGAAATAACTATTACTGCATTTAATTCCCTTCTCCATCTCTTATTTACCTATATATTTATTTCTCCCTTTCTTTTATTTATTGTTGCCTTATTAAAAAGCCCTAAGCCCTAATTCTCCTTTGGCTTAGCTCTCCTTCTCAGGGGTGGGGTTTGATTTGTCTTCAATTTTGTTTGGTTATAAATTGATCTATTTGTATGGAATGATTACAATAAAAATTAATGGATAATAATAAAAAAAAAAACCCATAATGGCCTGGAAATTTAATACAGCTGGGGCAACCAAAAGACAGGCCTGTAAACTATGGGCAAAGGCAGTGAAGTGGTTAAGGCCACATGAACGTAGTAGCTACCAGCTACCAAAATCGCCCAGGCGGCTTGGGGACATAATGATATGATCTCCTTCATAGAGGTAATAGATCAGTTAAGAATGGAACCCTGCTTGGGAGATTCAGAACGGGACTTGTGTGGACCCAGACGTGCTTGTGTCTCTAACGCTGAGTCCTGTGGCTACAATGCGAGGCTCACTCTGGTAGAACCTGATGCATAGTGAAGGGCGCCGCAAAGTAACAAGGGGGTCTGCGGAGTTATACGGAGGGAGGGGTGGTCAAGTCTGTGAACTGGCTCATACATACCTCCTGGAAGCCTATTGAAAACGTTGGAGCAGATTAAGCTCAGATTTTTTTTGACCCAGGATTAATGAGGAGGTCCGCCGCTTTTGTACGTCCTGTCTGGAATGTCAATTGCAGCAGATTTCTAGGAAGGACCGTGCTCCTCTGGTCCTATTACCCTTAAATGACTTCCCCTTTGAAAGATTCAGTGTCAATCTGGTGGGACCTCTACAGCCCTTGGCCAGGGGTCATAAATATATAATGGTCCAGGTAGATTATGCTACCCACTATCCCGAAGCGTTCCCTTGTGCTCAGCGACCTCAAAGGCTATCACACAGGAGTTAGTAGGAGTCTTTGTGTGAGGCGCCATCCCTAAAGAAATCCAGGATCAAGGGACACCTTTTACCTCGGAGACGTTCAGGGAGACAGGCAAATTACTGAATATAAAACATTTAAAGACCTTGGTATTTCATCCTCAAACCGATGGTTTAGTCGAGAGGTTTAACACTAGAATTACCAGAGCCTACGAAAAAACTTGTAGATCCGTCCCACCTTAAATCGCTTCACACTTCTCCATCAGCGTCTTTTGTCCTATAAATGTGTCGATAAGCAGCAAACAGCAAGCAGTCTGCTATCACATCCCCCACCGGCGCACAGTTTTCTCAGCTCAAATCTTTTACCTGCGTGTCAGTAGCTTGGAGTTGTATAGAGTGAGAAGTCAAGCAAAATTACCTTTTATAAATACTGTATCGTTATTTGGAACACATGCATTTCATGTGTATTCTGTGTCTACAACGATCTATGTAAACACATCGTTAAAACAGAAACGTTTTTCATGTTTTAGTAATAATTGACAAAATGTAGACATGAAGTGTATAATGTGTGAAGCCTGAATTCCAAATATCAAAGAAACACTTTCACAAAAGGTACAAATATAACAGAACAAATGCGCTTTTATTCAAAAATATAACTGCAGGAAAACAACCCGCGTTTACCTGCGACATTGACAGCAATTGGAAAAAGAGATTCGGTGGCGCAACGGTATCAGCTGCTGACTTGTAATCAAAGCTTCGCGGGTTCGATGCCGGGCGAATCCATTTTGAGAACTGAGCTGCTCGTATTCTTACTATTTTAGAATAAAAACATACATTTGATTCCAGTCTGTAACAGCTGGTGTAATTTATGATACTTGTAAAGGTTGGCTTTGTTTTTTTCTATTCTGTTATTCTCTCAGCCGCGTTCACGTTCCCAACTCCCCGCGCTACCCGACGATTCTACATCGGATAAAGAATGCACTTTTGCCATCGCTGCACTTTGTATATGTACATGGGTAGCTCTGCACTCGTGACTTTATGCTGTAGATCTGGCTCTTACATACGAATGATGGTGCATGTGCCCAAAACATACATACATACATACATACATACATACATACATACATACATACATACAGCACAGAAGGTTTGTAATGTTTTGTATCATGCCTTTTGTCTGTGGCTTCTCCAAGTGCAGTATATCCCTCTCTATTTAATATATAATTTGCTTTGATACTTTAAACTGCCTGCTCAACAGTGCCAAATCTATTCTAGGACCCCAATTTAAGACTGAAATATTTCTGCATTATATTCTTCTATTTATATATTGCAGAATATACTATATTCATATACTATGAAAATTTTATTTTAGAACTATATGAAAAGCTGGATAGTACATCAAAAATGGAAATGGATTTAATTTTGTTAGATAAATATATACAATGGTATTTATTATACAGCTCAACATTAGAATATGAAAGTTTTGTTACTTTGCCTATATCAATGAGGTATTAAACAGAAGTTTAAAAAAGTCAGTCCAGCAGTAAGTTTTATGTGCATATATATACTGCATATGCATGTTTACATATGTTTTTGCTTTTCTATGTACATATGTTAATTATTATACTTTACTTGTATATGTGTATCCAAATGTCAGAGTGTTTCATGGACACTGAATTAGTAAGCTAATATAAAAACAATCTGTGCAGTTGTAGATGTGTTTTTTCATATGGAATATAACAATATACCTACTGTAGCAATTTTATTTCTTCTCGTGCATTAAAATGTGTGTGCATATATGTGTGTATCAATGCAAAAATCTGTATGAAGTATGAGCATGTCCAGAGAATGAGAGACAGCCTGTGAAAGCATGTACACATCAACTATCACCCTCTATTATTATAGCGCTGCCTCTGGATCACTCATCTGAAACAGCAGTTGAAGCAGTACCATTAATATTGTACAAGGTACGGATACTTTCAATCATGGGATTAAGGATGCAGCAGCCACAGACAACTGCCTGAAAATTCACAGTCAACTCAGTACTTTCAAAACAAGACAGAAGAGCCTGGATTCTCTTCAGGTTAAACCATTTATAACCTGCATTCTGCCATATTAGCATGAAACATGACAGTTCCAGTAAACTGGAAAATTACAGTTAAATTAATATGCTAAAACAAAGGCATGTGCCAAGGAACAAATAGCCACAAGGTTGGTTATGTTCTTGGAAAAAACACATATTCTTGCTGAAAAACAGAGGCCTGAAGTGCATGCCCTAATGTGTCCAGTCTTTAGGCAGGATTTCTTTTTTTTATTAATGTCAGGCATTCATGAGCTGCTCCACTCTCCTCAGAATCCTCATGTCTTTATCTTGGATCCCAGCTCCTGATGACAGCATGTTATCAACCCTAGTGTGCCAGTGCATCAATCCGATTGGCTGTAAGCAGCTCAGGGGCAGAGTGGATCTGAAGGGGATTACCGGCTACTGATCCTCACATACAAGTCCGCAATATGGAGCAGATTAGAGGTGACATGGTACACAAACCCCACCCGTAGAGAAAAACTTTTTTTTTATTACATACATATACAGGACCATTATCAGACAAGACATTTTACAAGTTTTACAAGTTCTAAGTACTTTTAACATGTTCAGCACAACGCTGAGCTACAGCACAAGCATCACTTGAGAACATTAACAAAACAATTCTGAAGCTGTGCTGATAAATACACTTTATATTCCTGGATTTTCTCTATGTGTAGTTTGCACATTCTCCTATGTCTGAATAGGTTTTCCTCCCATATTCCCTACATTATGTATTTTTTTGGTTGGTATATGTGCGAGTATGTATGCAGCCTTGCTAGGATAGGCTATAGCTTCCTGTAAACCTGAATCAGATTATATGGGATTGAGAAGATTGTTATATTCAAACAACACTTTCAGTTAGACAAATTCAAATGATAAATAGTTAAACATTTTTGATAAGGCCACACCCACTGCCTAAATAATGACGAAAAACTAAGAGAACAGGAGTATAGTAGGGGCCTGCATTCTGCATCACTAAAACTAATAAGATAAAGAGCAAAAAGTCACTTTTGTTATAGTGTAACTTCACTGCATGCACCTGGACCTTTGGGAGGTTATACCAACACTCACACCAAAGATTTAACCTTCAGAGCATACGTGTGCATATGAGTGTACTATCAAGGAGTAAAACAGACTTAGAATTCCTGTCAAATATGATAGATTTCCAAGACACAAAAGAAAAAACATGATGGAAGATTTCCAAGACACAAATGAAAGAACATGATAGGGAATGTTAGGTATCTTCTGACTGAAGTCTTGTGACTGGAATACTGGATAAAGTCAAAAGGGATACGGCTATTTTCACAAACAATAGTATTAACTACAGCTGGGAAAACATGTCTCTTTGAAAAAGAGAGATGTTCCATAATTTTCAAATTAGTATTCATAACATCCAAGTGTGAAGAGTACTGGACAATGTCTGAAAAACAGCTAAACAGGCATATGAACAAAATTATTTAGTACACATGTGGATAACCTAGGTCACTTTACATAGTGGTCAATTACTTACTGAGGGAGACGGCAGTTGAAATGTTATTTTTCCATATGTTTTGCATTTTTCTTACCTGCTTGTTTAAAATATTCCTAAAAAAATATTAATTTTGCAGATGAGAATACCATTAAAAAGTATTCATACCGCTATATTTTTTTTACATTTTGTTGATAATATTTTTGAATTTGAAACATTAAATTATCATTATAAAAAAAAAAGAAAGGAGTGAAAAAAAAGGATTGACAAAGTGACCAAATTCTCTCAACCCCAATACAGGATGGGGGGAGTAAGGGGTTTGGGTGGCGTAAGACAGAAAATGGTATACAGATGGGTTAATCAAAAATCAAGATCAAGCTTCATTGAAAGCTTGCGACCTACCAAAGTTGTAGGATATCTGCATCATGGTATGAGACCGTTCCAATGTAACCCTTGGTGAATGTTAGATGCCCGAAATAAGAGGGAACATGTGAAAAAGTACTCTGCTTTAATGTTGGTAATACAAAATATACCAATATTTTTCCTCTATGTTAATACTGCTCTCATATACAACAACTTCCTAGAACTAGAAGAAGGCCATACATAGCTAATCAGGTCATGTAGGCTATGTTATAGTGTACCACAGATAATGCATTAGGCTACTAAATCAACAATGTCAATTGAAGGAAGAGGATGCAAATCCCCAACTACAAAGTATATATTTTTTTAAATAAAAACTAATCGGCCATTTTTCTAACAGAATCACTGACCAGCACACTGTAATCTACATAAGTAGACTTAGCTGGTAGAGTTGCATGTTAATAATCTGAGAGCTACGTTACACTTACCAAAGTGTAGATAGCTAGCAAGGTGCTAAAAACAAAAATGTCAACAGTGTATTACCTTCAAAACTTACTACAATATAAACATTTCCAACAACTAAAATTCAGGACAATGAGATATTTTTGAAGAGTAAGTTGCCCAGAGATTGCATGTAAAAATAAGCTTGAACTTGAATTATCACATTCAGTAAAGTGCAGATACATGGTGAAAGAGTTGATGCACAATGAAACCAAATATCACTTTTTGGCATAAATGCTAATTTGTATGTAGGCACTACCCTAACACTGCACACCTGACAGGTCACACCAACCCCACAGTAATGTATTGTGATGTAAGCATTATGTTATGAAAATACAACAGAGACTATACACCCTGACTGGTTTGACAGAAAAATAGTGTCCAATATAAGGAAAAACTGCATAAAACCTGAGCAACAAGCCAAAAGAAACTGACACTGCAAGACCAGAATGGCCTGAGATAAGAAAAAATGATACAGTCAAGATGTAAAGTGAAAATCTTGACCCAAAATCCACTAAAAATATGTGATAAAAAATTGAAAATTGCCATCACTGTCTCAATTAAACAGATACAATCAGAGATATTTTGCAAAGATGAATGAAGTTATTGTTCCATATTATACACAATTTTAATAAAAGGGGTTACTGGCACAGGTCATTCAAACAGGGGATGAATTCTCATTAACCTTTTTGAGTTTTATAAATATGTTTAGTGTTTCACATGCTGTGATCCCCTGAAAGATTGAGATATGAATACTGGCCACTGCCTCAACAGATCATACTGTTTATAAATTTCTAAAGCAAAATGCTGGATGAAAACTAAACTGACATTTATTTATATTTTTTGTTACTGGATTCTATGTAGCACACTCTTTTATGAGTCCACCACCTTTGCTTCTTGCCTTACAATCAGCACTGCTACAATGATCACTAGCACTTTTGACCCTAAACTGGGCAGTTTATTAAATGCATTTATTAAATTTCACATAATTGCACACTATGAATGACCTTTTTTTTTTAGGGGTGTAAGGAATAAGCTTCCATAGTCTAAAGAACTGCTCCAGATCCGGAGAATTCACTGCAAAATGTGTTAAATGTTGTCTCACGTATGCATTGTGCTGCATGTTTTATGTGGAAAACCAACTGTCTCCATACACAGCTTTACATCAGTGATCACTGTTCAGCATACAACATTACCCCAACACTAAGGGATCAGTTGCACAGTCTTGACATTCTGTGAAAATCAGGCTGCAAAAACATGGCTTCACACAAATTGGCTATCAAAAGAAAATGTCACCACTGCCATTGCCGAAAACGATGTGAACAGAAACAGAAGCATGGTAAGAAAACTGGTGTCCATATCAGGTTAGAAAAAAAAATCTAGTCAATCTGGCGCTCCCTTCTATTCTGCATTCAAATGTTCACTCACTGGACAATAAGTTGGATGACCTCAGACTTCAACAGAAAACCCAGCAAAAGATGATGGACTGTTCCATTTTTAACTTTGTTTTGTCTACATAATAGTATACCTGACATGGCCATTCAGTTGGATGGATTGTCCACTTTTCAATCGGTCAGAGTTGCTTCAGAAACAGGTAAGGAGTGTAGAGGTGGTTTTTGAGTTTATGTGAACAAAGAATGGTGCAGAAATGTTGCAATAGAGTCAAGCCACTACTCTCCAGTGCTGGAATGTCTAACTGTAAAAGTGCCATCATTTTCACTTTACAAGGGAGTTTACTATTATTTTTACTCTGGCCATTTACATCTCTCCACGAGGTAGAACTGTTACAGAGCTGCAATCCACACAGTGGTTTTATGGTTGTGGCTGGAGATTATAACCACATGAACTTGAAGACTATGCTCCCTAAATTTTATCAACATGTAAATTTTCCAACCAAGGGAGAACAAATTGGACTTTGGTGTTTACCAACTTTCACTGTGCTTACAAAGTCGTACCCCACCCAGATTGTGTTTTTTTTTTTTTTGTTTTTATCATGTTTCCATTATGCTACTGCCTGCATACACAACACTGTTTAAACAGTCCAAACCAACACTCAAACAACTCAGGTTGTGACCAGAGGGTCCCTTGCAGGACTGTTTTGATCACACGTACTGTGCCATGTTTAAAGCAGCAGTGGCTTATGGCCATCAGGTCAACTTAAGAGAAGTTTGTATCATCAGTCACTGACTACAAGTGCAAAAATGAGGCGACTATCTCAAAGATCATCAGAGCATGTGCAAATCAGAAACCGTGTATGACTCTGGATTGACATGCACTGTTAAAAACCCATACTGGTGCCTTTAGATCAGGTTATAAGGTAGCCCTCAGAACAGCCAAAGGCAAACCTATTTCAGGACATCAAAGTAGCTAAGGAAGAGTATGGCAAGAAAATCCACTGCTACTTTCAGGACACATGGTGCATGTGGTAGGGAATCCAAGCCATCACAGACTATAAGACCACACCACCTGTGTGCAGTGGTGATGTCTCCCTGCAAGGTGTTCTAAAAAAGTTTCAGACATGGTTTGAAGCTCTAAACAACATAACAGAGAGGAAGTTATTCCCTCCTCAGGAGGAACATGTATTGTGTTTGTCCGCTGCTGATGTGGGAAGAACATTGTTGAATGTAAAACCATGCAAAGCTGCTGGACCTGACAACATACCTGACTGAGTGCTCACAGAATGTGCAAAACAGCTGACAGTATCTTTACAGACATCTTCAAAATTTCCCTGAGATACACAGTTGTCCCAAGTCAAAATAACCACCATTATACCCGCACAGAAAAAGTCCTCTGTCTTTTGCCTCGATGACCATTTCCCTATGGCAATCTCACTCGTCACCATAAAGTACTTCAACATGCTACTCTTGGGCAACTTGAAAGCCAGAGTTCCCACATCATATGACCCTCTTCAGTTTGCCTATCCCCTGAACCTTTTCACTGAATATGTCATATCACCTACTCTTCCTCTGGCCCTGTCCCATCCGGACAAAAGGAACACTTATGCTAAAATGCTTTTCATTGATTTCAGTTCAGCTTTCAACACTATCACCCCTCAGAATCTCATAGGGAAGTTGGGTCTGCTTGGCTATATTTCCTATGCAACTGGATCCTGGGGGTGTGTATTGGCAAGAATCTCGTGATACAATACCTATCATAACACAGGGATTACGATTCAATATACTGTATTTGTGATATACTGTGATACTGTAAGCAAGGCAGTATATTGCAATATTTTTAAATATGATTTCATGAAAACTGTCATAGCATAGTATAAAGAACATGCTACCATATGCAAAAAAAGCTTACTTTTTTATGTAATCAGAACAGTGGAATCTGCAATTGTATTTATCACAGTCCCTGTAACTTCAAAAATAATAGCATTATTTTTTGTGCTATTTGAGCAAAGGAATTAACATGTGTCTATATCAGTAAAAAAATAAAGTGCTTGTACTTTTAGATCCTGCTTTAAAGGTTCATACTATGCCACAGTACTTCTCAAGTAGTTAATAAAAGAAAATGCA
Organism: Erpetoichthys calabaricus; assembly: GCF_900747795.2. NCBI lineage: Eukaryota > Metazoa > Chordata > Cladistia > Polypteriformes > Polypteridae > Erpetoichthys > Erpetoichthys calabaricus. The sequence continues at coordinate 64,505,608 of NC_041401.2, read as the reverse complement.
TAGCCCTTGTAATATTCAACATCATAGGACTGCAATCTGAACAAATAAATTAACATTTGTCTACATCAGTAAAAAAAAGTGTTTGCAGGATTCTTTAGGTAAACAAATTAAGAAAATAAAAAGTCATAAACAGTGTTACATATATACAAGACAGTATGTATATTAAACTCTAATTTAAAGGTTCACATTCTGTTGTAGTATGTATGCCAGTTTTAAATTTCTCAATCTGAAGTAGTCAATAAAAGAAAATGCATAGTCCCTGTAACGTCCAACATTATAACACTATTTTTTTGCAATCTGAACAAATGAAAATTAAAAGTGCTTGCGGGATTCCTAAAGAAAATATTAAGCAAATGTAAACAAAAAATATATACAGATGGTGAACATTCTCAGTTCTTTAACTAGTTAAAATAGTGTGCATGTATGTCGGTGCTTATTTTTTAATGTAAACGTTTTTGTGGAGGAAGATGAGCTGGTCAACAAACCCAGCTTTCAGAACACTTCTCTGTGTGGTAACAATGTGTCTTGCAGTGGAGAAAACTCTCTCCACAGAGACACTTGTGCCTGGAATGGACAGGAAATGCTTTGGTACTCTGGATAATTGAGAGTACTCATGTTTATGTTTCTTCCACCAACTGAGAGGATTTTCTCGGAGTGGTAAAGGGGTTTCTTCTCTTAACCTCTTAATCTCTGCTGCAGCACCATCATGTGCAGATTTTGGTGCAGCATTATTGTTGGCAGGAGCAAATGTAGCTCTGAGCAAGTCAGCCAGTGCACATGAGTTCCTTGGTCTTTCATGGTTGGCTGGGGCATTGGGGGTAGAGCCATCCTTGTTGTTAGGTGGGTGATCAACCTCCTCCACCAGACTGTCTACCTCTTCTTGCTGCTGAAAAACATCAAAGCATCAAATCAGTACTGGGCAAAGTAGTGGCCCTTAACCTGAAAATTGCTCCAGGGGCACTGTACAATGCCAAAAGGTAACGTGAAGAGATACATTTTTCTCAGGGATTAATAAAGTATATTAACTATCACAACACATATTCTGAACACAAATTCATCGTATTGCACATTTGTACTTTTGTACATAATTATCCAAGTCCAACTATTAAAACTAAATTGTCATCAATAGGTTTCATTTGTATTTATTTACTCAGATTTATACACTTAAATTGAGTATTGAATGAGTTATTCTGGTTGTACGTGTTGAAGTTGGTGCTAACTTCGGTGTGTGAATTTGTTCCAAAGTGAGTTGAGAGGGATCCACTCATTTAATGTTTGCCATTTGCTGCTCCTTTAGCTGTATCTCAGAATAGTGTCTAGCTAAGTGTGCTCTCAGATTCATTGTGTTACCTGAATATTTGATTTTGGCATGGAACATATTGCAGATGGCATGGATCTTGTTGATCACTTTAGTATTTTGTTTATTGTGAAAGCCAAAATAAGCCCACACCTTCACTCTGTATTCCACGGGAGCTGGTCTAACTCCTCTGGATACAGCCATTGGGGTAACGTTACTAGACAGCTGGGTTTGTCCCTACCCAGTCCGTGTTGCTTGCCCAATCTGTACATGCAAGAGTACATAAAGCTTACATAAAACAGCCATGTGACCTTATGCTACTTCCTATCTCAATTTACGTTATTATGCTATCTGAAGATAGATTACAGCACTTCTATGTAGTGTTCGTCGGGTTTAAACACAACACAAAATTAATCACTGTCTTGAATCTCTGCATGTAAACTAGTAATTAAAAATTGATAGTGTTTTTGAGAATCAATACGGTATCACAAAACATAATAAACATTGATGTTTTTTTACACCCCTACTGGATCCTGGACTCCCTTAAAGAGAAACACCATCTCCAGTACCATCATGAGAACTGGTGCCCCCCTGGTACTGACTCATGATTGTATGGCTACATACAGGTCTAACACCATCATTAAGTTTGCAGATTACACATTGGTTGTGGGTCTCATCAGCAATGTGAATGAGTCAGCATACAGAATGGAGAAACAAGATACTACCACTGGAAGACTGATGCAAGTGCAACAATCTGTATCTGTACTACTGTATCTATTTGCATACCTATTATTTATTTATCTATCTATAGTATACAGTAGTATAGTATAGTATAGTACCTTACCTGTCTTGCACTTGTGCTGTGTTTATGTATATATTGCACCATGGTACTGGGGAACGTTATTTTTTACCACTGTATGCTGCTGAACGATACAGATGCCATGACCATAAAGCCAGCTGAGTTGACTTGACACAATAATTCATATCTTTTTTTTTTTTTTTACACTGGTATTTTTACTCATTACTTTAAAAAGTAATTTGACTACGTAACATGCGTTATTTTTTTACGCTGTATCACCAACACTGTTTGGCACACAGGCACAACACTTCAGAACATTTCTTACACACTAAACCAAAAACAAAAAGTATAACACAGCATACAGCATATACTAGAGGCTTAAGTAAATGAAAACACAGCCTTTGGTTGAGAGTAAGATAACAGTGGTCAGCCTGGTGAGCTCAATATTGTAATCACAGGAGGAAAATAAACAAGAGGGAAACTTGCAAAAAAGGAATCTATGGACAAAAACCCTAAACTTTTAGAAATTTTGTTTTAATATTACTATAGATAGCTGACACAAGCTGTTCAGTGTATGTAATCTAGACAGATGAGTAAGAACAACATTGTGTCAATTTTTTCTTATGAAACTTTATTTTACTGAAACCAATATAGCATAATATTTTCACACATTGTTTTACCTAATAATAAACAGCTTATTAAATTATTATTATATTTTAATATACAACCATAAACAAACTGTGCACTGTGCAAAATATTTGCCTTATAAAATGTGGATCAGATGAACATAATCAGTGCAAAAAATAGAAATCAATAAACATTTGAAAGGATTGAGAGGATCAATCTCAGTAATGGCCACGGCTTAATAGATAATCATCTTCTAAAGCATCAGACAGGGATGAGATTGTCAAGCACAATTCTATGTTTTTGACAAATTATGAGTAGGACATTCACTGGATGTCATAACAACTGCTCTATACCCACCCCTCCATGGCACAATGTTTGGATAGATGGCATCTGATCCAGTTCTGCCACGTTCTGCAACAGCTTCTGCCTTAAGGTTCTCCAGACCATGAGTACCGTGCTGTGCTCCTGCCTTCTGATCTGCTTTTAACAGCTTACTTATATGCAGTACACTTGTTACAATTGTTGTTTTTATTATTAGTTGTTGTTAATATTTATTTATTACTATTTCAAATCATGTCTATCTATTCACTTATCATTTATTTCTTTATTTAATCAATCTGTTTACAGTATAGTTACACATCTTGCACTTGTCCTGCGATTATGTATTTGATGCACCACAGTCCTGAGGAATGTTATTAAAGACACTCTGTTATTCTGATTTCCCTAGAATAGCTTTAACTGGGGCTCTGGCTAATAGAATGTGTCACTTTTCTTCAGTTTGACATGTAAATATAGCAGGATAACTGACAACACAGACAAACATTAGACAACACCGACAACACTGCATTCACAGTTCCAATGCACAAAACTGGTAAAAGCCCATAGCGGGGACAGAACTGCTGGCAGATGTGTGATAGTGCTAGAGTCATGTGAAATAGGGCCAAAATGCTTAGAAAATATCATAACAAACAAGGTTACTCCTTTTATAGCACACAAGACTTATGCATATACCAGATGAAAGTAGACTAGACCAAACACTTGAGCTGCAATCCTCCAGATTATAATATTAGATCTTGATTCAATGGCTTTGATGTATCAAAGACTGTACCACTCCTATGTAACTGTTCACAACATACTTGGAAGGATCAAAAATAAAAATTCAGTAAACCATTTAATGTCAAAGTTAGCTGAAGGAAACAAACCCTGCTCTTAAAAAGTAATTTAATAAATAAATTACAAATAAATCTTCATTAATTATGCTTGGATGCAACAGCACAGTTTCTTACTTTTCCTCCAAGGCACGTCTATATTATTTTTTCTCTTCCTTCTTTCCTATTTATTACAGTTTAGAAAAAAAAATCTTCAAAAGTGTCCTACCATGAAAAAAAAAAAAAGAATGGCCATCTAAGGAAGTAAGGGCAGGACTAGAAACCAACTCAAATGGGATATATTAATCTAACAGAGGAGTAGAGTAAGGTTCTGTATAGGATATAGAGTAGGCTCATGAATTTAATACATACTAGATATGATTCAGAAATCATTAATGCCCTGGGCAACAGAGGAGGGCCTGATGCTAACCTGCTACTTATTGATCATGAAATAAAATAACTTGTGCAAATCTCAGAAGTACCAGAAAAAGAGATCAATTCTGCAGAGGGTGGACTTCTCTGGTACTCCAATATCAACATTAATCTACTGCAATTGAGTAGACACAGTGAAGGAATTTATATTTTATATATATATATATATATATATATATATATATATATATATATATATATATATATATATATATATATATATAAATTGTAGCAACCAAAAGATACACAAACAACCCCCTCCACTGTCTTTTAGGATTAGGTGAATATGACTCATTGTTCAAGTACAAAAATAAAAAGGGCTAGTATGGAAGGATGTGCTCAGATGTATTCAGGGACAAAGAAAAGGCTGTTTGGCACTTTGGCTGAAATGACTACAAACCAAAACAAATTTCAGACTCCTTAAGGAAATAATTTCCTTGACTAAATATCTGTTTAGCTATTGGCTTCTTGCATGAAATTGTTTCACACTTGTGTCACAGCTAACTACCCACTCATATGTAATAACTGGTTGTACCACTTCAGCTGTAATGAGTAGAACCACCTGCTTTCTCTAATTCAATATCAGTCTTTCACACTCTTGCATAGACATTTTAGAACAGTATTCCTTAAGAAAGTATTTTACCTCAGGAACAGTGGTAGATTTTTGAGCATGAAATGCTCATTTCAGGTTCTGCCAAAGTATTGTCCTGGATTTATGTCTGGACTTTGACAACGTCAGTCCAAAAAGTTAGTTTTACATCTTTTCAGCTATTCTTATGTAGACTTGGCTTTTGTGTTTTGGATTATTTTCCTGATGTATGGTACAACTATACTTTGGCTTCATCTTATAGAAGGGTGACATTCTCCTTAAGAATTTCTTGATATAGAGCAGAGTACATGGTTGCTTTAATTATGACATCTCATCTAGGTTCTGAGGTAGCAAAGCATCCCCACAACATGACTATACCACAATATGTGACAGCTGGAATATTGTTCTTACTGTTGTATACTGTGTTTGCTTTATGCCACACGTAAAGCTTGCCATATTGTATAAAACTTTTTTTTTATGTTTTAACTGTCAATAGAATATTCTGAAAGATGTGGAGAACATACAGATTTTCCTGGAAAATGACTGATCAGCATTTACTTATGTTGTTCTTTGTTAGCAGTGGTTTCCATTTTCTAATTATTTAACATAGCTCATTTTAGCTCAGTGTCTTCATAGTTGTGGGGTCAAGAACACTGACATTTGCAGAGGTAAGAGATACAGTTCTTTAGATAATACTTTAGTATCATTGGTGACTTCCTAGATCATTTTGTACTGTGTTTTGGAGTAATTCTGTCAGATGGGCATCCCTGAGGTAAGTCAATAGGTGTTACTGTTAATGTTTTCCATTTTGTGATTATGGCCAAATGGAAAAGTAAGATCAGTGAGAGCATTTATGGCTCTCATTGTGGCCACAAAACCTTAGAAACTGATTTTAGGCCTTTCCAGCTACATAAATATTTCCACTTCTGATCTTTTCAGGATGTTCCATTGATTGTGAAACGATGTGCTTGTTGATGTTTTGTGCCAGTAATTTGACTCTGATGATAATGATGAAAGTCAGTGACGTGTATGTTGAGCTGGGTTCGCTGTAACCAAACCTGGTGGTGGTTCAATCAGCTGGCTGTAGTTATTCCTTTAAATGGGATGACTTAATTAGATAGTAATTACTATCTTGTACAGTGCAATTTGATGTTGGAAAATGTTACATTAGATAAATTAAATAACTTACAAATATGTGTTTAATTTACTCACTGAAGTTTGTTCACTTTACCTATTTAGTAGATGTTGGTTGAAGATCTGAAAATATTCAGTGTGAAAACCCTGCCATAACAGAGGAAATCAGGAAGGGGCAAATACATTTGCACAACCACAGTTGCTATGACAGAAGAAGATTCTTAGACATTTGAACACTTAGAAGTTACACATAAAAATTAAAAATTTGCTACTCTGAAATTCACCAGAGTACTATTTACATTATTGGAACATAATGTTGAGGATTTGAAATATAAAACAGACACCATTAGGCTCAGATAATTAGTAGATGAAAGAATGGGCATGTCAGATTTATGGATAGGTTTTCATTAAGTCTGCTTCTTCATGTTTGTTTCCCATATTTTGAAAAATATTCTAAAAGTTGAATCACTAGAAATCAACATTTTTTTTTTTCAAACAAAACTGAAAATAACTTATTTTTAAATGCAGGATAGCTTTAAGTGTGTTACCAATTTAGATACAATGGAAACATAAAGATACATTAACCAAATTAAGCTGAATGCAAAAAAATAAATGTTTACAAAGTGACTGATAACACTCAAGTTTTATCACTTCCAGAATGCTCTCCCATAGCAGATGACAGAAGCTTAGCAATTTAACTGAGTAATGCAATTAGATTATCTATAAGATACACTGAATTTTTCAAATCCTATGCACACTTTTCATAATAAAGTAACACAGGGCACCTTTACTATAACCTGTGTCGTTATGCTTCTTGTTAAACTTGCATTATACTCCAATCAATAAGCTGCATCTCTACTGTTCGGTGTGTAATAGAGCTTTCAATCTGCAGAGGGAGCCTGTGTATAACAATGTGACCCCCGATGAATTGTTCAAAGGACAGCAAACTTAAGACTAGATACACATTATGAATGGTCTTGCACCAAATAGCATTCCTACCATGAAGGGCTAAAGACTGGAATTTTATGAGGAACTCAAGGCACTGCTCTAAAAATCCCTACCCTCTTTTGGGACTATAATGTACATTGTTCAGAATATTGCAGTTAATAGTGTATTTATGTGCAAAGTTTAAGAATTAACTCTCTATAGAGCTCCTAAAATACAGTATTGAATGCTTAACAGATTTATGGACCTAGAATGCATTGTGCTAAATATTTTATTCAAATAGCATTAATCTGAATACCTGACTTTTTATTACATTATATGTAATGCATGGGACTTTAGATTAGAATAGATAAGAAACTTCAGGAGTGAGAGAACAATATACAGTACGATATTTAGCACCTCCCCTTATTTTTGAACTTTAAAGCACAACATTTTTTCTTTTCAGTATTCCTAATTTGTATGATATAACACATCTCACAGTAAAAAATACTATATCACTGAGCTTCAGTACAGTAAGAAAGATTCAATCCATCACAGGCATGAATTAAACTATGGACAAGATCTCACATGAAAGTGGCATTCTCCTAAAGACAAACCTTAAAAGGAAATCTGAAGGCTGTTAAAGCTTTATGCAATAGTTTGGGCATCCCAGTCAAATCACTGAACTAAAACTACTTATTATAACTACTAATACTATTTATTCCTGAACATTTCAATGTTATACTACTATTTATTTGCTGAATGTAGTATATATACAAAATAAGTACATAAAACAGATAAAATAGCATGTGCAAAAGTTTGGACACCCTTCCATTTGATTCTCTTTTTGTAAAGACCTGTAGAAAAATTTCCAGAGCAATGGTTCATAGGTCCAAAGTGAAGCATTGCTTGCAGAAATTACCTGCATGGAACAACTGTCAGAAATAAACATTTCTGAGTCCTCATCAAATTGTAAGCTATGAAATATACACAATAATAACTATATAACCAATGAACATGTTGGAACAAAGTTTTAAGAAATGATGTAACTGTTTGGGCACAGCCATACATGTTCCACTTGCAAAAAAACAAGCAAAGCTGTAGAAAAGGACAAGTTACCAACTTTTCAGCATGGAGGTTCATTTATTAGGATTTTAGGTTATATGACAGCTGCTATCATAGGAACTATTTTGTGGATAAAAGAAAGACGAATAGATTCAACTATATGTTAACAAAACAGAGAACATGTTGTCTTAATGTCAGTGAGGAAAGTGAAGTCAAAAAAGAGAATGGATAATTCATAAAGTTCATAATCCAAAAGCTAATTTCCTGATTATCCATAAAGTACTTATGGGAATGCAAGCTTAAGGTTTAAGAATGGACTTCTCACTCCCCACTCTTAAATTTCACATTTGCTGTACATAAAAGAAGACCCAAACCTAAGACAATCTTTAGACTAACAGAACTCTGCAAAAAGGAGTAGAGAAATCCCTAAACCAACAATAGAAAATGTTTTAGCTGGTTATAAAAACATTTGCAAACTACGATCTCTGTTAAAGCTGCTGTTAACTGGTACCAAATAACAGGGTGCCCCAGCATTTACAGACGGCATATGCACTGTTTTGTTCATTTTTCTAACATAGTAAATTCAACAAAGAAACGTTATATAGGGAAAGAAAATCTTGTCTACATTTTACCTTGCTGAGGAAATGTTAATTTCTTTACACATTCAGATTCAGTGAAACATGCAATTTAGTTGGTGCGAATATGGCAAATCACTGTATATTTATGGTGGCACATTACATATACCCTATAACATTTTTAACTGCTCACCAATTTAGTCAAATATGACTGTCACTTACTTTAGAAGTCTGAATGGCTCCGTGCACAATTACAATACCAAACCGAGCTTTGTTCTTTATATACAGTTTTGTAATAAAGGTTTATACAGAGCTCTCACTGGCTCTGTTTGACTGAGTTAATATAATCCCCCCATTTATTTTCCAACCAACTTAATCCACTTTAGTGTCATTGGAAGAGAGACCCTGTCCCAGGAGAAATGGATACAATGCAAGAACAACCCCTTAACAAAGTACCAATCCAATACAGGATACACTGACACCACATACACTCATTAATGTTGGGTCACTTTGAAATTGTGAAACATGTTATTATTTACATGCTGGGAAAGGTGTGAAAAATTAGATGACCCATGGAAAAACTGACATAAACAATGGCATAAATTCAAAACTTTAAATGACTTTGATTTGAACCTAGTCTCCATGAGCTACAAGACAATAGCACTAATTACAATGTCAAGTCAATCAAATGACAATAATCCATATAGTATGTAGTTAATTCTGTGTACTTTTGATTAAAAAAGAAGCAGTAGACATTTAATAAAATCAGTCTTCATCTTTCAAAAGTTTCTTTACTTTGAAAGGACAGATTTTGTCTGTCCTTTATGAATAATACACAGTATATTTTATGTCTTCCAGTTGAAGTCTTATTTTTGTTGGAAAATCAAAAGAGCTATCCTAAATAATAAAACATTAAAAATACACACTTAATCCAACTCAGGGTCACAAGGACTGGAGTTGAATCCTAACTGTTGGCCCAAAAATCTGGGTATCAAAGAACCACCGCAACTTACTCAACAATGGATCTTTACAATCCCCCAGGTACTTCCTTAAGAGCATTCAAAGGCATTAAACATTGGCATACTCTTAGAAACCATGAATCAAAGAATTTGTAAAATCACTTCTCAGTTCTAGCAAAACAGAAGGAAATAAAAAGAAATGGTAAAGGCAGTTGGTTAACCAGCTGTTAAGGGCCTACGAGAAGAGCTACAGTTTACAAAGGATTTAGCTGAAGGAAATTTTGTTTCTACTGCTTGGCAATGATTAAAGGTGGAGCATCTGGGGGTCTGGCTTACAGTAGGATGTAGACATAATTGTGATTTTATACAGCATGAAAAATTTTCTTAAATATCATAAACTTATTGAACAGTCTCGACTAAATAACAGATACTGAAAGCATTAGAATACCAAGATAAAAGGTTAACTACTCTAAGAAGGGTATAATCTGGTAGGACAGTTTGCCTACAGTAAAAAAAACAAGGTAAGGATGTAAGAAAAAAGTGAGAACAAACATTCAGTTAAATTGTTTTGCTTTATATAAGATAGTTCCACCACTTTACTATCAAAAATATAAACAACTATAACAAACGATATATTAAAAAAATTAATTTAAACAACAGTACTAACTTATAATAAATTGTGGGGTTATGTGCAAATAGGTTTAAGTAATGAATGTCCACAATTAACTGATATTAGTATGTGCAGAGTATTAATATTAATTAGTAATACAGTAGAGTCTCGCTTATCGAACCTTCGCTGACATTCTGTATTATCCGACGTCCCACCGCAAAAAAAACCCAAAAAAACGCATCAATCGGCAACAAGAACTGCAAGTTGCAAGCTTGAGCGTAGTCTATTTTTTGTTGCTAAGTTAATTTTTTCAGTTACATTTTTCTGTTGTTTTGTTGTAAAACATGATTACAGTGGATTATGTGGCCAGCCCTCTCTGGCGTGTGTGCGTGTCTCTCTCTTTCTCTCGCATGTATGCGTGTCTCTCTCTTTCTCTCTTGTGTGTGTGTGTGTGTCTCTCTCTCGTGTGCGTGCGTCTCTCTTTCTCTCGTGTGCGTGTGTCTCTCTTTCCTGCGTGCATCTGTCTGTCTGTCTGTCTGTGTCTTTCTAATCACGCTCTCTCTCTCGCTGCACAGGGAATGCACAGGGAGAAACTGAACACGTGCAGAAATCATTGGCGCACACAAACCGAAAGAGAAACTGGCTTGTTCCTATACCAAGTGTGTGGTCATGAACAGAGGCAAAAGTTTGGCAAACTTTTTGGTCATAACCCGATTTGTACGTGTTCAGAGACATTCGTGAACCGAGGTTCCACTCTATTAGGTTCGTAATGTGTAAAATAACGTTTTTTTTTTTTGTTCTTTATTTTGCCTTATACAATTTCTTGTATTAGGAATTTGTTAGTTTTCGCATACCCCTTGGGGTCAGAGCGCAGGGTCAGCCATTGTACAGCACCCCTGGAGCAATTGCAGGTTAAGGGTCTTGCTCAAGGGCCCAGCAGAGTAGCAAGGCTCACAAAATTTCAAAATCCCTGGTTGCCCTTCAGGCAGGCACTCTTCAGTTTTTGGTAGCCCAAAATAAATTTAAGTAGCCCGAATAAAAAAAGATTATTTTTAATGTATAATATTGTAAAGGAAACAAAACATCAATCAAAAAATTGTTAAAACACAAATTACAACAAATGTATAAAAATTACAATCATCAACTCAAATATTTGGTTCTAATTGAACAGAAATTTCTATAAACTTGTAAGAACTGTATAGAACATGAATCAGTCAGTCATGAACCATGAATCAGTCAGGCTTTCTTTTTGCCTCATAGTTTGATTTGTCATAACTTTTCCGCTTTGTGGTAGGCTTTTCTTTGGCTGTCCCTTCTTCACCCTGACCTGTCTTATTTGGCTCAGCAGAACTAAAATACTTGCGTAAATCCATCTATTTTTACAAATACACACACACATAATGGTCAGCGATTTTTTAAATTCTCTGCGCAATCAACCTCTATCACATGTTTAAGCTTGCTGCGGGAGATTTCACTTGTCACGTTTGAATAATAAGCTAATGAGTGATAAGACGATGTCAGAGGAATTGGTGCGCAATTAATCCGTCACTGACCAATCAATACTGCCGCTCTCTATACACAGTTCGCGCGATCGCAAAGTGAAAGTAAAAAACAAGCGCGAATTCAAACGCGATTTCAATATTTCACATATTGACAATGGCTCATCGATGCCCGAAAATGACATAATTACCCAGCTACATTTGCTAAAGAATACAAAAGCACTGACATATATTTTTCCTTCCTATGATAGCCCGACGGGCAGGGCTGAGATAGATTTTGGTAGCCCGACTGGAAGACACAATAGCCCCGGGACGTCGGGCTAGCGATTTACGAGCCCTGAGTAGGATCTCTTTTGGCAGTGACGAGGATTCGAACTGGCAACCTTCGGGATACCAGCACAGATCCTTAGCCTCAGAGCCACCACTCCGCCCAATAGTTTGACGTTTAATAGGCTTTTTCTTAACACCTCCCATTATCCGACATTTTCACTTATCCGACGTTCTGCCGGCCCGTTTATGTCAAAAAAGGGAGACTCTACTGTAACTCCAATTCCCAAATGTATATACTGTACAGTAAGAATATATTTTACATATTAATATGCCAGTAGTAAAATTATACCAGTTGGAACGGTGGCAAGAGGGAGTATAATGGTAACCTTCAATCATATCATTTCAAACAATAGGAAATGGTACAAAAAGTGTTGTTTCCTGTCTACAACTATCATGTATAAAGGAGAACCAATTACGTTTTGAAATGAAACATTATTTCAGGATTTTGAACAAAAGAAGACTCTAGTTTAAACAATGAGGAACGTTAAGAAGAAAGCGATACTCCATGTGTACATATTCACTGATATACAAACACTGAAATGGATTTCTCCTCTACAGTGGGCAGCCCCAAGATAAAGACTTACAAAAAATTAAGACGCAACCCAGAGTAAGCAAGTCATGCTATATCAAAATCTCACTCGAAGCACTTTTATATGGTACATGTGCTCTTGCTGCACTCCTGAAAAGTAACCCCACCATAACAGTATGTTATTAAGAACAACAGTTTAATACCAAGGTACTCTCTCAAGGTCAAAGTGTTTTGTGATTAGATGTATAATTGTTATAGTTCATGTTATCTTATAATCATTTAAACAACTGGGGAAACCTGTACATGATACAAAGTGCGGTTAAAAATAATGACAAAATAAAAAATTGCATTGATAAAAATCAGAAACAAACAATCGTGAAAATGTTCTGAAGAGTGCAATAATGGCTGAGTTCAGCTGAATGGTGCTTGTGAATGTTAGCTGTTTGGCTATGTGCTGCAAAATAAAATAAATACTAATTCATGATTTAAGAATAATTTCCAAATCCCGAGTGCTGTTTGTCTGGAATTTTTATATTTTAAGTTTTGCCTTGGTATTTCAGATTCTCCCCACCTTCCTTAATACATGCTGGTTGTAATGATAAATTATTCTAAATTAACCCCTGTGTGAAGTAGTGTGTCATGCTACTGCCTATTGACTTGTCTTTTGGTTTTCACAAGCTAATCATCCTGTAACTCTTACTGGAATGACAGCAAAAGGATTCATAAAAAAATAAGTAAAGCATGAACATTTGAGAGAGATATCCCGCAGAAGACCAGAAGACAGAATATAGGAACTGTCAGCTATAAGGTTATCAGAAAGGATTTCGATATTTGATAAAACTGGAGTTTTTAAAAACAAAACCTGTGTAAAAAGTGTAGCTTTCTTGATAAATGTGAATACTTTTAAAACTACATGCACCACATGTTCAGGTTACCATCTTATATTCATACATAACTTCTTAGGATTGGACTATTTATATTTTTTTACTATACAATGAAAAATATCGACTCTAAGGTATCTCATTTACATAAACAATTAAAAATATTAAATGTCATATTGTAGTTGTGAATAATTCATTATTTGTATTATTTAACTGATGTATATAGCCATAGCAACTTACAAAAAAATAATAAAATACATTTCAGTGATTGTTTAGAAAGTAGACAGTTGACAATGACAAAGAACAAAATTGTAAAGTAGAACACAAGAAGCTTAATACTATAGTCAGTTCCCAGGTCTAGATCAAAACTAGCAGTCTAAAAAAAGTCAACGCCAGTTGACAGCTAAAAGCATCAGTTAGTTGCACTTACCTCAAAGGAAATGTACTATGTACAATTTTTAAGCAACAACTAAATATGCTCAAATGAAGATATATTTTATGCATGAAGCACTCGAGTTTCAACTATTATTATGGCAGACAACAGTTCTAATACAAACAAGGAGTCAAAAAGGAGGCACAGAACCAGTTTCTGTTTATTCAAGCATTAATCTTTCAGCCATATGCTATTCTGAATTGCATGATATCATATGAAGATCAATGTCATGCACCTCCAATTCCACAAAATAAGAAACAGAGAAGGAAAATATTTTTTATTGTCCTTTAAACTAGCTTATAGTCTTCCTTCAAGTTAAATCAAACTACTCAGTAAAATAGAATATGAGAAAAAAAACTCCATTACTTTCAGAAATGGTTCTCCTTGTAAAAATAATTTCCAACTGGACATGGCAACATTTGTTAGAGTAAAAGTAATGAATTCAGTTCTGTTTTGTTCAGTTTAGTTGTGGAACTGAACTGAATGAATGTGGATAAAAACTGTTTTCTGCAGGGTTGCATAAACTTTATACTTAATTACAAATTTAAACTGCAGAAGTGCCTATGTGTAAGATAACTGTTATAAACTTCAGTATTCACTTCTTATTAAGCATCATTTTGTCATTGCAAGAATTGTAGTTAATTTGTAATAAAGTGATAAAAGTTGTTCACAACATTTTGACTAAGTATACACACTTAAAACGTTGTGAACTTTGTCTACCAATTTCATTGTTATTTTCACACTAGGCTAAATTGAAACTTTATGCTTATCCACATAAAGGTTTTGGTTATGTTGGTGAATGAATCCAATTGCATCATAATAAACAATTAAGGAAACTCAACATTTGGAATGAATGTGTTTATAGGTGTTTAAAAGGGACTTGACAAAAGTGAAGGGAAATCAAGCAACTTTCTAATCCCAGCTCAGTTGGTGTCAGTGTGGATTTCACCTGTTAACAAGATTTATACCTACCCATCACAAAATGTCAAAAAAAAAAAAAAAGTATACAAAGAGTTTACTTCAGCTTACGATTCTACTTAGGGCTCATTTATACTTCAGGCTCAGAATTCGTACGCGCACGCATCGTGGCTGCCAAGCGTTCCCAGCGTTCATATGACACGTCCTCTGAGCAGGTCCTCAGAAATTAACACGACGCATGTGCGAGTTGCAGTACCAGCAAAAAGTCAGTAGGTGCAGTGTGATAAAAGTTGGAATGTGACATCAGAGTCTCTGTTTACTATCTACATGTGACAGAAAGCCGCTATGCGGATCCTATGAGATCGATGTGCGAGCTTCGATGTTTGATGAATGGTTTGATGTGGTGAAGCAAAATGCCGACATACTGATGCATCCGTGGTGCTTTTATATTCAAGCATCGCATATTCCCAATCATAATGATACAATACATTTTAAAAGTCTCACATACCATTTTTTGTGCCGTCTTTTTTTTCTGGGGCTTCCTCCTGATCTGACAGGAGCGGCAAACAGCAATAGATCACCACACAGAACACATTAAATGTATGATATTCCAACTCTCTGCACAGAATTGTTAGATTTATACTTGATATCACTTTCATGATGAAATGCATTAAAGTATGTATGTTACATTTTATAGATAAATCGTTAATTTCATTTCAATAATGAATACTGTTAATAATTACACACATGGGGGTGACACAGTGGCAAAGCTGTAGCACTGCTGTCTCGCAGGGAGTCACGTCGCTGGTATTCCCTGCCTAGAGTCTGCATGTTTTCCTGCTGAGTTTCCACAATGTGCTCTGGTTTCCTTCCAAAGATATGCAGATTTGGTGACACTAAAATGATGTTAGTGGATGTGAGTGCTTGTATTCACCTTGCGATGAGCTGATGCCCCGTCTAGAGATTGTTTCTGCCTCGTGCCCAATGCTTGCTGGAATGGACACATCCCTGGATTGATGGATTTAATCATTGAACATCTTTTTCAGAGATATTGTGGTAAGGTGTCATCGAAATTTAATGGGTGTTTCAGGCAATTCACAACACAACAAAGCTAAACCTGTTGTCACAGTGATAATATCTCGTACTACCACCTGGTGGATTCTTCCAGATTTACGTAAAGTATGTGCGCAAGTATAAACAGTAAAATGCTTGCATAGCAGGAGCATTCGCCGGAGCATGCGTGGTGTCACGTGAAGTATAAACCCGGCCTTACAAGACTTGCCCCCATGTCACATCACTTAATTTTTCAACCTTAAATTGGATTCATTATCATTCTGTTGTTTTGAGATCGGATAAATTCTGATAATGTGATCAAATAAAATTATGCAGAGACAAGCTACCAAGAACAGAGAAATGTTAGATTTAGGGTGTGTGTTTTAATGCCCAAATACAGTAGATAAACAATCAAAAAGAAAGTACCACAGTGTGATGTGATGGTTAAGGCTGTGAACTTCAAACCCTGAGGTTGTGAGTTCAAATCCTGCTACTGACACTGTGTGACCATTAGCTAGTCACTTGACCTACCTGTGCTCCAACTGGAAAAACCAAAAAGAAAAGTGACCAATTGTATCATGAATGTTGTAAGTCGCCTTGGACAAAGGCGTCAGCCAAATAAGTAAATGTAAACATAAAATCTTCTGAAAAATAATCTAAAAGCACCAGAGGAGTTTTTAAAAAAAAAAAAAAAAAAACAGCAAATGCTTTTCAGAGATCTCATCAGATAGCAATCATTAAAAACTGGCTAACACTAAAAAAAATGTTAAAATATGACCCAGATCAAAGGCTACAGGCAGCATTTACACCTGATTTGATCCAAAGTAAATATTTCTTCTCACAAGTTAATACAGATCAAGATCCATTTGAGATATTACTGCATAAAGTCCACCAATTCATGATCTGGTGCACCACAAAACATCCAACAATTTTTGATATGACTCATTGGGGAAGGGAATAAAATGGTAACTAATATGAAAAAATGCATATACAATACACAGTATGTGTAAGATAGTTACTCAGCAACTGTATTCGTAAAAATGTCCTAGTAATGGAATAGCAATTTATTGAGAATTACGTAAATTCTAAATTTTTAATTCTCAATTTTTTTCAGATTATTTGTTCACTTCCATAAGCTTCATAACACATTTTGTCTTTGGCTTTTGCAGATTTCTGTATCATCAGAAAAAATGCCCACTGTATTAGTTTCCTATTGTAACATCACATAAATTGACAGTTCTCAACATTCAGATTCCTTATTAGATAAAGATTAAAGGGTAACTTTCAGGTTAAGTTCAGATAGGAAATGTGTCTTCATTTGCCCACTCATCCATTCACTTTATTGCAAGCTTTTTTTACTTAAGACCTGAAAAGTGTAGGAGCCTATCCTTGGAGCAATACACCCACAATAATCTCTCAAATTGCTTTTTTTGTACATGAAACTTGTAAAGTTAGTTCAAGATATTCTTTGCATTCCATAGAAGCAGTGGCAATCCTAATTTTAGTCCTGTATGGCAAGCAACTTAATGGTAGGGGAAAGGTGTAAAGCCAAAAACTGCCAGAATCAATTCCTTCTCTCACAAAGTGCAAAACTAGTGTCCATATTTGGAAGAGAGAGACTCTGTATAGAAGCATCAGTTATGCCAACACTGGGCTCAACCTTTGTATATTACTTCTTGTTTTATCCTATACAAAGAACCATTTTAAACAGGGCTGTTCATTGAGGATTCTTGTTTGGGTGAAGGCTGAATGCTGAGTTTCATTGATTGGTTTTACAGTTTAATATTGTACTTGCTACGTTATATTCATTAATTTGATTGAGTTTTGCTATAATGTTTTGTTTCCAAATAAAAAGAAAGAGATCAAAATATATACAAATATACTGTACAGTCTGCAAGGCAGAAAAGCTGTGATGTTTTCACTTCCTTTTTAATTAATTCACAAATTGAACTAATTGAGCTGAAGTTACCTGTACATATTAATAGTTAAAAATGTCAAGTACATGTGTGCTGCCACAATATATTTTTAAAAAGAAAACAAAATCTAGGAAAGAGTGTATTACTAGAAGTACTGTGGTGACTGATAAATAAAAAAACAAACAGAAAGCCTTAATAAGACTTGACTGATTGCACTCTGCCTCACTTGCTTGCCTACTCGTTTTCTCTGGATAAAACATACTGTATTATGCTGATGAACGTGCTGATTAGGTGGGTATAATGCTCTGAAAACAGCTAATCTGCCACCACTATTTCTGTCATCTGTAAGCATAAATGTTTTAGAGAGACTGGTAAGTAGGCCATTTCACACAAATAATCATTTAGTGATTTGGATGCTACCTTTAAGTACTGGGCCTAAAAACGTGCACATGTTGGATCCAAAAACACCGTAGCTTACTTTTACTTTAAATATTAAGTCTTAGATCTATGGTACATCTTAAAGCTGGTTCTGGCTCCCTACTGTATCATTTACTGTACATTTGGACACAGACCATCTTTGTAAATGGGTCTTTTAAACATAAACATGTACAGTATGATATACAGTATGATGAAAAACAGATGTTTCTATTTAGGTGTAGCTAATGATGTTCTACATCTAGAAATTTTAACATTGAGAGACTGAATAATTTGCCTGTTACTTGACATCAGCCCTTACAATTGTCCATAAAATTCCCAAAACTGTCTCTCTAATTATACTACAAGCAAACTTTTCTGACTCAAAAAACAGAAAATTATATATCAGACTTAACCAGCATTAAACATCAACAAAATCAAAATAGAACTGTTATTAGCTTAGCAATAATTTAGAAATCCAGAGTGTACATGGTTGGATCTACACTCTAAAATTACATTATTACTACACTAAAACATATATCTTCATAATATAAGTGACCTTCCACCACACTAAGCTTCTTTTTGAGACAAGATCTCAATGAAGGTCTTCATCCTGCTACTAAGCCTACTGAAGTCTTTCCAGATCACTGGGGGAATGTAGATAGTTAAGAAAGACAGTAATACATAGCAAGCAATTAGTATTTTTAATTACAGTCATGAGCTAATATAAATTTGTTAAATGAGCAATATGTATTGACATTTCAATGCAGCGTCACATTGCTGAGCATATCTGCTTGGCACAGCTCTGCAGCTCTGATAATAACTTTATCCTGACATTTATCTAGTATGCATTAACAGGCGGGTGCTCAGGGAAACGAACAGAGACAGTGACATGTTTCGTTCTCCTCCTCATAATAGAGAAGAAAAAAAAATATTCTCTTATGATGCCCTGCTCTCACAGGCCAGTCTCCTGCTGAAAGGTTCAGGGCAAAGCGTGTGATATGCGTGAGTGAGCAATGAAAGATGATACAGCATGTGCCACCCACCAGGGGCTCTACCCACACTACTTCTGCTACTCTGTTGGTGGTGATTCTGCAGGCCTAAATTATCCCACTTGTATATGAGTGGAATAGCATGGTCTGATATTGTTCATATATGCTACATGTTGTAGCCAGGCAAGAAAATCTTGGATGTGGATGCTAATTGAGCCCACTCAGGGCTGCTTTGTCCATCCTGAATTAAAATCCTCTATTAGAGAATCACTCTGCAGCATAGCTCAAAGTGTCAGCAATGCTTTAGCCTTCCAGTAGTTCTGAAAGAGTGAGTGTTTTCTCATAACTCATCAAAATCATGCAGGTCAAAGATTCCATGACTACTATTTGCTTGGCTTGTTCACTACCTCATACAGCTCAACTTGGTTACAAAGCAAGCAGCACCAGACATGGAACAAGAGTAAATGCTTCCAGGTGACAAAATCAGTTTTTCAGCTGGCAATATATTTAAAAGAAATGAGAAACCACATTTTAGAAGTGATACACTGTAGTCAAATGAAAAGATTTTGATCTGTGCATTTACATATTAACACATCTACCTTATATTAAGAAATAAATAATGTAAAAACAAAATCAACAGGCAACAAGCTATTCAGCTAATCACCACTTGCAATGAATCAATGGTGGCTCACATAAACAGCAGTAAATAATTAAAGACAAATAGGAGGTTCAGGATCTGGTTTACAACTGACTTATCACGTAGTGAAACATCTGGCATGCTGTACATCTTCGTCCTGTGAGGTCTGCTATTCAATTCTCTTTCATGCTATCACATATCCTAAACAAAACAGAGTGCTACTATTACATCAGCATGGCAAGCTGTGCTTATTAGGTTGCATCAATAAAATACCTCCCTCCTTTTCTGTTTCATTTGTAAACTCTTTTTTGTCACCAATATTACTTTTTACCAGCGCAATAAAGTTTTCAGAAAGTAAATGTCTTAGTCATTCTACATCTTGACTTGCGTTATATGACCACATCAATTCACAATTCTCAGTGCATTCTGTAATTCTTTCCTTTGCCTGATTTTTGATTGTGTATTTAATACCTAATACACAGAGACAGGAAAAATAATTTGTGACTCGTCACCCTAAAAATGTCGGTCAAATACAGAAGAATAAAGATAGTGTTATCATAATACAGAACGTGCCTTATTCTCACTGACTACTAACATCTGAATATACATTTTATCAATCATTTAAAGCTGACATTTTGAGTACTAAAAATATTCAGTTATTGTATACAATTAATATTTAAGAAAAGCACAAGAAACATTGAAATATGAACAGTGTTTGGAGAGCAGATTGGATTAGAACTCACTGAAGAAAAAAAGTAAATATAATTGATGAAGCAAAAGAAGCAGAGATGATCAATAAACTGCAATTGGTGAGGGAGACTGGGGGACCTGCAGTCTAGAAACATATCTCATCCTGAGGTCCTCTTGAATCCTCTTTAAATTGAAAAAAGAAACACTGCTCTTTGCACATGGAACAATTTTGGGATGTCAACTGAGGAATTTGACTACTTTTTTCAGACCAAATTAAAATTAAATTTTATTTACCATTTTCTTGTTTCACATCTTTGCTACTGAGCACATATTCTAGAGGCACTGGATAGAAACTCCTAAATTAACAAAGATTACTTAAAGATTAAGACATAATATTGCAAACAAATGGATGAAAATAAAAGTTCTGAATTCCTATTACTTTGCTAAGTTTACAGAAGAGATGGGTTGAGGCTATAATTCCTATTTACAGTTGTAATCCATCAGTTTTCTACTGAATTGGAATACAGTTTTCTGCTGAATTGGAATAAAGTATCTATTTTAGATGCTCTATACTTCTCAGGAGGAGTAAAAAGGACATACATTTTGCCAACTAATACAGAATAACATCAAATTTGCTAGTTGGTGAATGATACACAAGAAGCCCCCTTGGGTGTCACTTTCAGGTTGTCTCTAAAATTGATTCAAAATGGTAAAGTGTCCAGCAAGTCACACAGCTGCAGGTGTGAGGTGAGCAAGAGGTCATTTCAGTCACAAACACATTTTCAAATGTCTTACACTCTCAAGTTCCCAAAGGCATACAGAAACTAGTTCTGCTTCTTTTTCTCCAGCAGGTCACACTGCTGCCTAGAAGTTGCACATTATTACACAGTCAATCTGGCTCCACCTTTGGGACAGCACAGCAACAGGCACACTTTTGAACTTGCCAACATACTCTCAGAGAGACTGGCATACGTATATTCCCTCTGGCCTCCAAAGCAAGTTCATGAGGGTAACATCTGCTGCACCATATAACCACAGCTGGAAAAAAAAACTGTCACAGTAAATGTTGCACCTAGCCCTTTCTTCCTAGTATTTTTTGACAAAAAAAACAGATGTAAGAATATTGTTAACTCTTTCAATAATGAGCAAAGTTAATGAGGAAATATGTCACAAATTTATAATCACTCCTGAGAAATATGAAAATACAATGCTACTCAAAAAAAATAACAAAAATATATATATTTATATATATACATGGCTCGCAAAATCGCTAGCCCGATGTCCCGGGGCTATTGTGTCTTCCAGTCGGGCTACCAAAATCTATCTCAGCCCTGCCCGTCGGGCTATCATAGGAAGGAAAAATATATGTCAATGCTTTTGCATTCTTTTGCAAATGTAGCTGGGTAATTATGTCATTTTCGGGCATCGATGAGCCACTGTCAATATGTGAAATATTGAAATTGCGTTTGAATTCGCGCTTGTTTTTTACTGTCACTTTCACTTTGTGATCGCGCAAACTGTGTACAGAGAGCGGCAGTACTGATTGGTCAGTGACGGATTAATTGCGCACCAATTCCCCTGACATCGTCTTATCACTCATTAGCTTACTATTCAAACGTGACAAGTGAAATCTCCCGCAGCAAGCTTAAACATGTGATAGAGGTTGATTGCGCAAAGAGAATTTAAAACATTGCTGACCGTTATGTGTGTGCGTGTGTAAAAATAGATGGATTTACGCAGGGATTTTAGTTCTGCTGAGCCAAATAAGACAGGTCAGGGTGAAAAAGGGACAGCCAAAGAAAAGCCTACCACAAAGCGGAAAAGTTCGGCTATGACAAATCAGACTATGAGGCAAAAAGAAAGTGCAGCTTTTTGGTTTCATGGACAAAAGAATTTCTGTGGCTGGAATATGACAAGCTAAATAACAATGTTCTGCCGGGTGTTTCGTGAGTTTCCCTCGATTTCTGACTCGACAAGCGCCTTTGTTACTGGGACCAGTAATTTTAGGAAAGACCCCATCAGAACCCATGAGAAATCTCTGCATCTCAAGAAATGCATTGGTGCTCAGTCTGCAGCATCTTTCCCAGAACAAACACCAATTGCAAAAAACATACTAAAAATAAACCAAGCACAACAAGAAGTCCTGAAAAAGCTGTTTAGAACAGCGTACTATGTTGCAAAGAGTGAACTACCATTGGCAAAATTTAGCAGTCTTTGCAAACTTCAAAAAAAAAAATGGCCTAGATCTTGGTTCCACTTACCTCAATGACCATGCTTGCAGAGAGTTTATTGGAGCAATACCACAAACTCCAAGAGACCAGATTGAAAAGGAAATTCAAGAAAGCAGGTTCTTATCCATTCTTGCAGATGGCAGTACAGACACTGGTATAATAGAACAGGAGTTGGTTCATGTCAGGTATGTGAGAGATAATGGTGAAATATCCACATACATGATCAAATGTCACCCAGTCAAGAGTGCAAATGCTGCAGGTATTTTAGAGGCTATTGATGAAGCAGTGAACACTATGGGTATCAGAGAAGACACATGGAAAAAGAAAGTAGTGTGAGCAAATTTTGATGGTGCTGCAGTGACGATGGGTGAGAAAACAGGAGTAGCTAGGAGTCTGAAACAGAGGATACCCCACATCATAACAATCCACTGTGTGGCACACAAATTAGAGCTAGCCGTGCTGGATAGCGTGAAAGGCTGTGAGTACCTGGTGAAATTTGAAGATACACTGAAAACCATCTTTAAGATGTACTACTATTCCCCAAAGAAGCGAAAAGAACTGACAGAAATAAGTGAACTGCTAAATGAGAAACTGGCACATTTCAGTGGCCTGAAGAGCACATGGTGGCTTCCAAGCCGGCTGAGATGTCTGAAGGCTATGGAAAAAAATTACACTCCCACTGTTGTTCATATGGAGAACATGGCAGAAGGAAGTGATGTCAAGTCCGAGGATGCAGCCAAGGCTAAGGGGGTGGTGCAGGAGATGAAGACTGAGAAATTTGTTCACTTCCTGCATTTCATGTTGGACTACAGCACCATCTTATCCAAGTGCTATACTGATTTTCAGCATGATAACCTAAACATCACACGAACAAATCAGTTAGTTGAGAGCACCACATCACGCTTACTCAGCCTAAAAACAAAATCAGGAGAATACCAGAAAACCTTGGACACAAAGTTCACAGCGAACAAGGATGGTAGCATTTGCTACTGTGGAACTCAGCTCACAAAAAGTCAGCGACCTGCTAGAAGAGGTGAGGGCACAGACAAAGACACCTTTGGTGCAGAGATTCAGAAGATTATTGAGAACACAGTCAAGTACATGGACAACAGATTTAAAAATCTGCGTGAAAGCCTCTCTCTTGTTTCAAGGTTTTTGACCCTTCCACTCTTCCCTACCCCAGAGAAGAGCTGGCAAATTATGGGGACGAAGAGATAGATTATCTTGTCACACATTTTGCCAGTTTGCTAGATGAGGAAGAGAAAGAGAAAATTCCACAAGAATGGATGGATCTAAAAATGTGGCTTGCAGAACACCGGGGTAGCAAGGTAGATGATTGCTTGTACAGAGATCTCCTCTCTGGGAATCCAGAACACCTCTCTCATATCTTGTTGCTGGTGAAATTAATGCTGACACTAAGTCCATCAACAGCCATCTGTGAGAGAGGATTTTCTTGCATGAACCGAGTGAAGACAACACATCGTACCTCTCTACACCCTGAAACACTGAATGACTGCATGCAACTCTCCATTAATGGGGAAACAGTTGAATATTTTTGCCCTGACAAGTCAATTCGTTTCTGGATGTTTTCTGGAAAAGGTTCAAGACACCTGGATCATAAAACCCCGACAAGAACAAAGAGCAGTGAAATGGAGGCCGATGCACAGGAAGAGAAAGCTGATGAAGGAGATGCTATGCCCTCAACGTCGAGTGGCATTTTCTCATCCGTGAGTTCAGTGGAAATTTCAGATTCAGAATCTGACACAGACTGATTGATGTTCTACACAATTCTTACAAGTTCATAGAAATTTCTGTTCAATTAGAACCAAATATTTGAGTTGATGATTGTAATTTTTATACAGTTGTTGTAATTTGTGTTTTAACAATTTTTTGATTGATGTTTTGTTTCCTTTACAATATTATACATTAAAAATAATCTCTTTTTTATTCGGGCTACTTAAATTTATTTTGGGCTACCAAAAACTGAACAGTGCCTGCCCAAAGGGCTACCAGGGATTTTGAAATTTTGCAAGCCCTGATATATATATATATATATCAATATATATATATATATATATATATATATGTATGTGAACTCATTATTTTTTAAATAATTAAAATGTATATATAGATTTATATATGTATAAATATAGACATTCATAACAAAATATATAATTATTTTTATCCATTTATCAATGTTCTTAATTCAATCAATCCAACTTTGAAGTTGAAGGAAACTCCTGGGGTCTCTCCCAGTAGAAATTTCCCCTATACACTGTAAGGTACATTGATGCATAAAAACCTACTCACTCTACCCTGCAGTTTTATTAAATAAAATATAATTGCCAAACAGGAAAAATTAATCTTTTAACTCAATAAGCTGTCGCCCATCTTTTATTAGCTAAGGCAGGAACCAAAACTATCATTTGGTTAACTAATGAGTAAATATGCTTATATAAAATCTTATTACATGATTCCTAACAGACAAGAGATTTGGACTTTGAAATTAACATTTTTAAAACTCTACATAATGACATTCCTTAGTAGATTTTCTTGAATGTTCTGGATTGTTATCATTGGTATTGTTGGAATATTCATTTTTGATTCAACTTTAAGACATGGAGGCCCTGACGCTGTCATCCAAAATATTTTTTATTAATCTAAAGCTATGCCCATACTATAAATTTTTATTTAGTAGGGTATTCGCCATTTACACTAGTGTTTTCACAGCATTTATTAAAGTAACTTCATCCACACTAAAATGACAGAAAACATATGATGAAGCCATTTGCATACACTAAGCATGCATGCACTGGCAGAAACAGGAAGAGGAAGTATCCTGTTAGAAGGGATGGTTACACCACAAGCCATCTATAGCAAAACCGTAATGACAATGACCGGTAAATTATTTGCCATTTGCGCATGCATTGAAACTGTACAAAACATAATTCAGATGCATACAGGTAAGCAACACAACAAGTAGTATGGAAAGCAACCCCTTTATGTCTGCTTTATTGGACATTGGTTTACATCTGTGAAAAGTGACCAATCAGGGAAGGAGACATTTCAATGAGCAGGATTCAATCAGGGAAGGGCTATGTATTAAGCATGAATCAATCAGTGTGTGTTTTGGGTCTGTGTTTTCAAAACTCTATGTTTTCATTGATCCACAAACAAACACTCAGCTAGTGCTTACAGAAATATGTGGCTCTGGAGGGCATTTTCAAAAGTCTCAGTTTTCAGGAGAAAAAATGCCTGGCTAGTGTGGATGAAGAGCAAAAAAGGAAACTAATGTTTGTGTTTTAGTACAAATAAGTAGTAGTGTGGATGTAGCCTATATTCACAGACCCCTGGGTAGCAGAAAACCAGTCTCACAGAGTTATTTTGGTGGCAGACTGCTTTAGCTTGTTACGAGATCTTCACTTATTTGTTGAAGCCAAGAATACCAATATTAGGCTCATCTGTTCAAAGAATACTCTTCTAAACAGCATTACTTGTTTTTAAGAGTAATGTTTTTCTCCTGACTATGATGCAATAAATGACATTGCCATTCATCTACTTGCAAATTATTAAGTTAAAACATCTCGGCTAACAAAACTCCAAGTTTATTCAGTAAAACATTCAAAAAAGTAAAATACAAAAAATGCAAAAAAGACACAAAATCTAAGTTCAAACAACACTGAATCCATGCAAAAGCAAAACATTTGACATTTTTAAGAGATATCCAATATGATGGAAACAACATAAACAAAGGCTAATTCCTCTGCAACAGGCTGAGGCCTCTTAACACTAGAATTATAAGAGCCTACGAAAAAACTCGAAGATCCGGCCAACAGCTTAAATCCATTCTCACCTCTCTCTCAGCGTCTTTTGTCCTGTAAATGTGCCGATTAAGACAAGCAGCAAGCAGCCTGCTATTCCATTCCCCAGCGCTGCAGACCATGCACAAACTTCTCCCAGCTCATGCCTTGATTGATTATCTGGGAGTCAAGTGCTGGAGTTTTAGAGTGGAAATAATAGATCATTATTTGGAACACATGCATTTCATGTGTGTTCCATTTCTATAATAATCTGTGTAAACACATTGTTAAAACAGAAACGTTTGTCATATTTTAGTAGTAAATGACAAAATGTTGGCATAAACTATATAATGTGTGAAGCCTGAAGTCCAAAGATCAAATAAACATTTTCACAAAAGGTTCAAGGACGATACAACAGCTTCCATGGCATAGCAGTAACATTTGCTGACTTGTAATCAAGAGTCCCCGGTTCAATCCCGTCTGCCTCCTGTATTTGCCGTTTTCAGTAGAGAGCTGCTCTTATTGTTAATATTATACAGTACACACATACATTTGGTTTGCGTCTGTAACATACGGTGTACATTTATTGGACTTGTGAAAGTTACCGTTTTTTTTTCCACTTTTATTCTCTCACTCACGATCACGATACATACTACCGCCCTAGGGATCTGATGCTGTTAGTTTTTATTTGAAACTGGGAGTAACTGTAGATGTGAGTGGTGTTTTAAGGCAATGGAACTGGACATTCTCTGATCTGGAGGGATAAAAGCTGACACACAAACGCTGGCGAATCTGCCTTCTTCGTATCTCACCGTCACTTGATTTTTTTTTATTCAGTTTTATTGAGTGTTCCTGCACACGCTGAATTAGTATGCACCTTATGGTCTATGATGTCAAAAAAAAACAAAAACAGAGACATAGGTATATATGATATTTGGAATTATTCATTTTTATGATCTGTATAGTACATTTCGGAAAACATTGTGGCACAGATGCAACATTATTCATATTATTCATATTCAGTCGCATAACACCGCATGTTTTTTTCCCCAATCTTGCCAGTCACCACATGTTGCTGTTTCTTTTGTACTCCAGGACATGCACAGGCAACAATAGTACAGAGAGGTCAGTTCAGCGCTATATGCAATTATCACATTCAAATGTTAACAGTTCAAACACACGCAAGGACCCATCCTTCCTACATTTACCATGTGTGTACCTGTTGCAATGCGCACATTTCTCTCTATACTGTGGTTTCTATTACACACCTGAAAGAGAGACAATATATGTGACATTTTGTAGAAATCATTTTATGACCTGAATAGTACCAACCAGAAAACATCATCGAACTAATGCAATATTATTTGAAAATGAACAGTGTCAGATCGGGTGTGAATTTATGCTGGCGCTGTTACTTAGAGTCAGATCAGAAGGGGCGGGGTTGTGGGGGGTACAGTGTGATCGTGATTCAGAGAATAAAACTGAAAAAAATCTAACTTTTACAAGTACAATAAATTTATACCCAATGTCCCATATACAGTATTTGTCTTTCTTTTTTTCTCCGTGCTGCGTTGACATTGCGCACCAGAAGGCATGAGCTTATTCAGTGCGCGCAGGAACACGCAGGTGGCCAGTTGCTTGTGCTATAACGAGCTTGACCTGGCAGCGATCAACGCACATGTACTGTGCAAGGCATGCACGGAGGCCACTGAGAAAAGAAGAGTATTCATGGCTCACTTTGCACAGGAACTTCGTCGTCGCATCTTACTAGAAAAGGCGATGGAAAAAGAAAAGGAGGATGCAACATCGACAAGCTTCTGTTCCAAGACAGCCGCTTTCCCCAGGAAAGTAAACTGAGTCAGTGTCAGGTGCCCTTTCAATTTAATGGGAACCAAAGCATAGAGAGAAGTGTGCGCATTGCAATAGGTACACACATTTGAATGTGATAATTGCATATAGCGCTGAACTGACCTCTCTGTACTATTGTTGCCTCTGCATGTCCTGGAGTACAAAAGAAACAGCAACATGTGGGGACTGGCAATATTGGGGAAAAAAAATATGCAGTGTTATGCAAATGAATATGAATAATATGCATAATGTTGCATCTGTGCCACAATGTTTTCCGAAATGTACTATACAGGTCATAAAATGAATAATTCCAAATATCATATATACCTATGTCTCTTGTTTTTTTTTGACATCATAGACCATAAGGTGCCTACTAATTCAGTATGAGCAGGAACACTCAATAAAACTGAATAAAAAAAATCAAGTGATGGTGAGATACGAAGAAGGCAGATTCACCAGCGTTTGTGTGTCAGCTTTTATCCCTCCAGATCAGAGAATGTCCAGTTTCATTGCCTCAAAACACCACTCACATCTACAGTTACTCCCAGTTTCAAATAAAAACTAACAGCATCAGATCCTTAGGGCGGTCGTATGTATCGCGATCGTGAGTGAGAGAATAAAAAAGTAAAAAAAAAAAACGGTAACTTTCACAAGTCCTATAAATGTAACCCGTCTGTTACAGATGCAAACCAAATGTATGTGTGTACTGTATAATATTAACAATAAGAGCAGTTCTCTACTGAAAATGGCATATACAGGAGGCAGACGGGATCGAACCGGGGACTCTTGATTACAAGTCAGCAAATCTTACCGCTACGCCACAGAAGCTGTTGTATCGTCCTTGAACCTTTTGTGAAAGTGTTTATTTGATCTTTGGACTTCAGGCTTCACACATTATATAGTTTATGCCAACATTTTGTCATTTACTACTAAAATATGACAAACGTTTCTGTTTTAACAATGTGTTTACACAGATTATTATAGAAACAGAACACACATGAAATGCATGTGTTCCAAATAATGATCTATTATTTCCACTGTAAAACACCAGTACTTGACTCCCAAATAATCAATCAAGGCATGAGCTGGGAGAAGTTTGTGCATGGTCTGTGGCGCTGGGGGATGGAATAGCAGGCTGCTTGCTGCTTGTCTTAATCGGCACATTTACAGGACAAAAGACGCTGAGGGAGAGGTGCGAACGGATTTAAGATGGGCCGGATCTTCGAGTTTTTTCGTAGGCTTTGGTAATTCTAGTGTTAAATCAATATACAGGCCAAGGGTGGTTCCCCCAGCTGT
Organism: Erpetoichthys calabaricus; assembly: GCF_900747795.2. Classification (NCBI taxonomy): domain Eukaryota; kingdom Metazoa; phylum Chordata; class Cladistia; order Polypteriformes; family Polypteridae; genus Erpetoichthys; species Erpetoichthys calabaricus. The sequence continues at coordinate 64,475,982 of NC_041401.2, read as the reverse complement.
AGTTTTAGGAGGTTCTGTCCTCTTAGGCACAATATATAAGGACAACAACTAACAAAGTTAACATATAAAAAAAAATTATAAGTCAGACAATATTAATTATAATATAATACAATACAAAAAGAAAGAAAGAAAACAAACATATCCAATAAAAACATTCATAAAAACAACAAACAGTAAAAAAGCTAAAGCCAGGACTGTTTACCTTGGTGAATACAATGAGGAAGAAAAAAAAAAAACAATGAACAGCATTAATTATATGTGATTCTGATCATTGTCTACCTCTATAAGCCAGAAGAAGGCAAAAGAAGTTTTACATGTTTCACTGTTGTGTGTTATAATGTAAAAGAAATACACTTCTTACTTTATACAGCAAATGAAAAAATAATATGCACATATACCTCTTCCATGTTAGCTAGAATTAAAAAACAGTATTATAAACTTACTATTTTTTTTTATTGTCTAATGCAGTGGAATAAATTTATTCTTACTTTTTGGTTGCATGCACTATCTTTGTTCTTTAGGAACAGATTTAAGCTCAAAGTGTCAAATGTCTGTACCTTAAATATGCTTGACACTTAAAGAATATAAGCGATAGCAAGGGAATGGGTAATGTTGCTGTTGGTACACTATTGTGCAGGGCTATGTTTTTCTTCCTGGAGTTACACAGTCAAGACCTGTACATTGTCACATAGTACTGGGGTTTTCAGTTGTAGTTCAGTAGTTTTTGATGTTGAAACAAAATAACAGCCAATACGTGCAATGTTTTGTTTTACTTATGGATTTATTAATACTGAAAAAAGTGTATTCATTCTAAATAGTAATTGATCCAACTCAAAATTGAATTACCAGCATTGAGTTTATAAATTACTTCTGCTATATACTGTATTTCAAAGCTAATTTATATAAGAACATTAGAACAACCTAGACGAGAACAGGCCATTCAGCCCAACAAAGTCCTAGCCACTTAATTATTAAGTCTAGTTTAAAAAGTCCCTAAAGTCATACTGTCTACCACACTACTTGGTAGCATATTCCAAGTGTCTATGTTCCACTGTGTAAAGAAAAACTTCCCAATGTTTGTGTGAAATTTACATTTAACAAGTTTCCAAATATATGAACCCCTTCATAATTTTAAACACTTCAATCATATCACCTCTTAATCTTCTTATGCTTAAGCTGAAAAGACTCAGCTCTTTTAATCATTTTTTCATAATTCATCCCCTGTATCCCTGGAATGAGCCTAGTCACTCTTCTCTGGACCTTTTCTAGCAATGCTATGTCCTTTTTGTAGCCTGGAGACCAAAACTGCACACAGTACTCCAGACGAGGCCTCATCCAGTGCATTATAAAGCTTGAGCAGAACCACCTTGGACTTGTACTCTACACATCACGCTATATAACATAACATTCTGTTTGTCTTCTTAATGGTTTCTGAACACTGTCTGGAAGTTGATAGCGTAGAGTCCACTATGACTCCTAAATTCTTCTCATAGGGTGTACTCTTGATTTTCAGACCTCCAATTGTGTATTCAAACCTAACATTTTTACTTTCTATGTGTAATACTTTACATTTACTGACATTAAATTTCATCTGCCCAAGCCTGTATGTTGTCCAAGTCCTTCTGTATTGATTTAACAGATTCCAAACTATCTGCCAATCCACCTATCTTGGTATCATCTGCAAACTTAACTAGCTTGTTACTTATATTTCTATCTAAATCATTTACAGTTGTGCTTGAAAGTTTGTGAACCCTTTAGAATTTTCTATATTTCTGCATAAATATGACATAAAACATCATCAGATTTTCACTCAAGTCCTAAAAGTAGATAAAGAGAAACCAGTTAAACAAATGAGACAAATATATTATACTTGGTCATTTATTTATTGAGGAAAATGATTGAATATTGGAGCACAACTGTATATATATTAAAAATAGCTGCGGCCCTAGCACTGATCCCTGTGGAACACCACTCTTAACATCACCCAATACTGATGAGGTTCCTCGTACGATCACCCTCTGCTTCCTGTGTCTGAGCCAATTCTTCACCCATCTAAAAACATCACACTGAACTCCCACTTATTTTAGTCTGAGGCCCAACCTCTCATGTAGTATCTTATGAAATGCTTTCTGAAAGACAAGATAAATAATATCATATGCTCCACTTTGATCATATCCTTTTGTTGTTCCCTCATAGAATTCCAGCATGTTAGTAAAACACGACCTCCCTCTTCTGAACCCATGCTGACTGTTCAGAAAATCTCCTGGTACTTGCCTTATGCTGCTCAACCTTATCTTTAATAATTCCTTCCTTTAATTTCCGTGTGATGCACTTAAGCTTACTGACCTATAGTTGCTTGGATCTGCTCAGTCACACTTTTTATATAACGGGATAATATTTGCCATTTTTCAGTCCTTCTGAATCTCCCCAGTGTGCAGTGAATTTCTAGAATATGATTTTGTAATTGCAAAGTAGAAACATTTTTGTATTATTTGCTAAATTTTAAAATTAAGTTCATGGTTGTTAAATATGTTTAACATTTTCTTTTACATCCTGAAATCAAAATATCATGGGTAAAAAACAGTGAGACATGAAGTAACAAATTGATAAATATTTGTTCCTGAGAAAAAAGTTAAAGTATTACAGAAAGATTTAATGTTCTCTATGAATAATTCACTGCAGAAAGATAAGGTATTCTGAACACATTATTCTTTACATGGAAATATCAGTATTTGGCAAGAGACAGAATGCAAAGATAAGAAAATATGATAGAATATGGTGCAAAATATACAGTTAGATCATTCTTGGTAATATGTAAACCAAGAACAGAAGTGTTATCAACAATTTGATAATCTAGTAAGCTCTTTAGGATATATATTTTACTAGTGAGGTGATTCTATCATAATATAATCTGAGTGACATATTTTTGGGTTCAATTTAAGAGTAAGTTGCTGTAACACTGAATAAATACAGTTCATACAGTATATACTGTATACACAAAGAGATAACATGATTAATATTGTGGTTGTGTATGTTTTTAAAGATGTTTTGAAAACAAATTCTTTGCTGCTATTCCTTTATTAGTGGTCAGCTGCCTGGCTGAGTCTTCTCAGTCTTTGCCTATGTTCCATCATCTTCCCTCTCAACCAACTCTCCCTTATACTCCTTCTCACACAGTTCTTGCATCTATTTTCCATTATTTACTTTCAATATATAAGAAAATACAGAACAACTATATAAGAAAAGGGCAGAGTGGGGACCTTTATTCTTAGAAAACTGTGTTGCTTTAATGTGGGTAATGACATCCCTCATATCTTCTACAACTCTGTGATGGCCAGTGTGATTTTCTACACTATTCTATGTGGTGTGCTGGGCCAGTAACATCATTTCAAGAGAGACCCAACAAATCAACAAGATAATTAAAAGGACAGGCTCAGTTGGTGGACACACTTTGGACCTGGCCTTTGGTAGAAGCAAAGGTGAGAATTAAAACAAAACCATGTGTCATTATGAACAATAATGCACATTCTCTCTCTGACAAACTAACATTGGATATTTTCAGCCAAATAATCAGCAGAAGTGTGTCAAAAAATACTAATGGGGTTTCTTTTTATCAACGACAATGCAGCTGCATAATGCCTCAGAATGACTGTGACTGTCATGTTTTTTTCTTCCCTTTTTAGTCATTTTGGTGTGTGTACAGATAGATCTATTTATCTATCTGATAAGCACCTGTAAAAAGCTAAATTTCCCCCTGGTGGCAAATACAGTTTGCTCGTTCTTTCTTTCTCTTCATATATATATATTGACAAGGCAACTCTTTAATAACAACTGACAGCTGTCAACCTCTGGCCTCCTGTCTTTTTACAGCAGTTTATTCAGAGCATGGAATCTCCTTGAGCCTTGTGTTGACTGGAGTTCTGACAGTCTCATTTGGCCTCTAGAGTACCCAGTCATGGACCTTAAACTTACATAGTCTGTATGAGCCCAATCCTTACTAATCAAGTCTAGAATAATTCAGGTTTGTTAATTAATGGTAGGCGCCGCCATGAGTGGCATTCTTTCCAGCAGCTCCGACTTTATATTTCTACCTTTTTTCTTACTACTTGGACATGGATTTTTACATGCCGAGACTCATCTATTCAGGTAGTCAACTTCAAGCGCTGAAAACAAAGGCCCATGCCGGTGTGGTTCCCTATTTACCTGACGAGGTAAGAAGGTCGTATCGTGGCAGCAGAGCCGCCGCTATGCTAAAGGCTAAGCGGCTAGCGAGGAAGTGGCGATACAAGCCTTCAGTGCCTTCTGTGATCCTGGGAAATGTGAACTCACTACCAAATAAGATTGATGAACTGGCTGCGCTGGTGAAAAATGTCAGGACCTACAGAGAATGCAGTTTGTTGTGTTTTTGTGAAACATGGCTAACGACTAGCATCCCAGATGCTAACGTGGAGCTACCTGGGTTTAGCACAGTTAGAGCGGACAGAGACACAAATACCTGCGGAAAGTGGAAAGGAGGAGGACCCACTCTCTATGTGAACACAAGGTGGTGCAATCCTGGACATGTAAAGGTCAAAATCTCCACTTGCTGCAGGGACATCGAACTGTTGGCCGTAAGTCTGCGTCCCTATTACTTGCCCAGAAAGTTTGGACTCGTCATTGTTGTCATTGTTTACATCCCTCCTCGGGTGGACGTGGAAATAGCGTGTGACGTCATCCACACTGCTGTTGCTAAACTACAAACACAGCACCCTGAGGCGCTTGTGCTAATCGCTGGAGACTTTAACCACGTGACGCTGGAGAAAACATTACCTACCTTCTCCCAGTATGTGGATTGTAACACCCGGGGAAATAGGTCTATGGAACTACGGACTGGGATATCCTGCAGGGATCATATAGTGAGAACATTTAGGAGGTTGTTGACTGCACTACTGACTACATCAACTTCTGTATGGACATTGTAGTTCCAGTAAGAACAGTACACTGCTATGCTAACAATAAGCTATGGATTACAAGTGACATCAAGGGCCTTTTGAACCAGAAAAAAAGGGCTTTTAAAGGTGGTGATCAGCATGAGCTCAAGCGCGTGCAGAAAGAACTCCGAGTCCAGCTCAGGGAGGCGAAGGAGCAGTACAGGAGAAAGCTGGAGCAGAAGTTGCAGAATAACAGCATGAAGGAAGTGTGGGATGGGATGAATATCATTACTGGCTGCAGCTCGAAGCGGGGTGCCACCATCGAGAGAGACGTGGAGAGAGCGAACCTGATGAACAACTTCTTTAACAGGTTTGACCACCCTAACCCACTCTCACCTCAGAGTACTGCATCCTCCACCCATCCTTCTGCTAATACCAGCATAGGAGAGAGTTTCCCCCCATCCACAATTACAGCAGCCCAGGTAAGCAGAGAGCTGAGGAGACTTCGGGCCAGCAAAGCAGTGGGTCCAGATGGAGTATCGCCACGACTGCTGAAGGCCTGTGCATTGGAGCTGGGGAATCCTCTACAGCACATCTTCAACCTGAGCCTGGAACAGGGGAGAATCCCAAGGCTATGGAAAACATCGTGCATCACCCCAGTCCCAAAGGTATCACGTCCTGGTTTGCTGAATGACTTCCAGCCTGATGCTTTGATGTCACATGTGATGAAGACCATGGAGCAGCTGCTGCTTCACCACCTGAGGCCACAGGTTCGCCACCCCATCAACCCTCTGCAGTTCGCATAGCAGGAGAAAGTGGGAGCAGAGGATGCTATCATCTATATGCTACACCATTCCCTCTCCCACTTAGACAGAGGCAGTGGTGCTGTAAGAATTATGTTTCTGGACTTCTCTAGCGCCTTCAACACCATCCAACCTTGGCTCTTTAGTGACAAGCTGACAGAGATGAGTCTAGATTCATACCTGGTGGCATGGATCATGGACTATCTTATAGACAGACCTCAGTATGTGTGTCTCGGGAACTGTAGGTCTGATATTGTGGTCAGCAGCACAGGAGCGCCGCAGGGGACTGTGCTTTCTCTGGTCCTGTTCAGCGTATATACATCAGACTTCCAATACAACTCGGAGTCCTGCCATGTGCAAAAGTTCGCTGACGACACTGCTATCGTGGGCTGCATCAGGAGTGGGCAGGAGGAGGAGGAGTATAGGAACCTAATCAAGGACTTTGTTAAATGGTGCGACTCAAACCACCTACAACTGAACACCAGCAAAGCCAAGGAGCTGGTGGTGGATTTTAGGAGGCCCAGGCCCCTCATGGACCCTGTGATTATCAGAGGTGACTGTGTGCAGAGGGTACAGACCTATATATACCTGGGGCCTCATGTATAATGCCATGCGTAGAACTCACACTATAACATGGCGTAAGCACAAAACCAGGAATGTGCGTACGCACAGAAAAATCCAGATGCAAGAATCTGTGCGTACGTAAACTTTCACGTTCTTCCACTACATAAATCCCGATCAGCGTGAAAAGTAACGCACTGTCCCGCCCCAACTCCTTCCAGAATTATGCTTCTTTGAATATGCAAATCGATATAAATAGCCTTCTGTGAAAAGACAATGGGAAAAGCACGGGGGAAAATAAGAATTTCAGCAAATACCAAGTGGAGGCAAAGGAAAAACATACTATTTGTTGGTTTAAACAGTGGTATAATCAACAAAAGAAAGTTGATTGAGTGACATAGTGTCGGAGAAACTCGAAAGCTCAAGTTCACAAAGTTGCACAGTGCCCGAAATAAAAAAGAAGTTGTCACATATCAAAGTCGGCGTGAAAAGGCGACTCGTAGCCCACCGTCTGAGTGTCATATGAAAGCTTATTAGGGTACAGAAAAAAAAAAAAATAGGCACACAGTGGGGAAAAAAGCACGAAATGTCAACTTTAATCTCAAAATTTCCACTTTAATCACGTAGTTTATTTTGTCATTAAAGTAGAACATCATAAACTTTATCTTAAAATCGTTTATTTTACTAGTTTCTCAAATCCCGTAGCACGTTAAATGCTTTGTTCTGTGTTTGATCCTCTATGTGCTCTATGTGTGTGAATCACTACGTGCTTCCATTCTTTCTCTTTCTCCAACAGGACACAGAATCCATTACATTCGTGATATTACAGCTCTCTGAATAATTAAAATACTGAGATGTATACGTGATATCTTTTTCATGATGATAGGAATGAAAGCATGTTCTTAAACATGGGAACACGGTGGCGCAGTGATTGTTCACATCTCACGCAAGAGGCTTGCTGCTCTATGCGCGACCTTCGATGAAATAATTTATTACAGAAGTACTGTCTCTTTCAAACGTACTAACCTCCAATTCCTGTCCTTACTTTTCTTTCTCCAAATACCCAAATCGCCACACAATCAGCTCTGTAATAGACGTTAAGCCATCTGTAAGCTTAGAACGCCAATTCTTCAAAACTTTTAAGGAACATAGAATAATTAAACATGTACTACGGAGATATTTCAATCTATCTATCCTTCCAGTGTCGCGTCAGCACCAGCAATAATACAGCGCAAGGCAGAAGCTATCCGTGAACTAGCTAGCGCTGCGGCACCGTGTCCTCACATGTTTAATTATTAACAATACCGATTATTTAAATGAAGTTAAAGTTTTATCTGTATACTATAAGCAAAATATTTTGCTGCATTTCATCTTAAAAATGATATCATCATCATACGTGCTTTATAAAGTGGCGCAGGTTGTGCAATATTATAACTGTAGTGCAAGTTTACAGTGGGGTAATTGTACTTATAAGTACAAACAGTTCTACAAGGAGCACTTGATTGAGTGCGTTTATAGTTCTTGGGATGAAACTGTTTCTGAAACACGAGGTCCGTACAGGAAAGGCTTTGACACGTTTTACCGTGGCTGAGGTAGAGTGTGCTTGAAACTGTATACCGATAATTCTCTTTCCAATCAGCTGCTGCTGTGATTCCCCACTCAGATACAGTGATATAAATACTCCAAGTGGTGCAGTGAGAGTAATATGGAAAAAGATGACCCACTGTGGCAACCCTTAACAGGAGCAGCTGAAAGAAGAACAAGATGCAGTGAGAGTAACAACGCTAAAGCAGTTATGGTATTTGTAATACTATGGCTATTCCCTGGACCATTATATTGCTACAGGTTAATTACAATCAGATGCATTACACTAATAAACAATATGCAGTTAATTTCAGTGTATTTATAAAGCCGCGTCAGGAATGTGGGTCTAAGAAAGAAAGGGTAACCACACAGGAACAGTAGCACTGCTTTGACGCTGGGTGCCGCCAGTCTGCAAAACCGAGTGGAGAAATTGCGTATGCCAGGGTATGAGGTACCGTGGAAATGTGCGTGGCTTTACGCCAAGTTTAGGTTTTATATATCGCGATTTGAGCGTGGAAACGTTCGTACGCAACATTTCCATGCATATGCACCGTTTATACATGAGGCCCCTGGGAGTGCAGCTGGATGATAAATTGGACAGTACGTCTTTAAATAGAACACTAAATGCACTTTGCCACAATTATTATTCACGAATGCAGTTAAGTAAAATAATGATTCAGTAGACACAGTATGCTAACTAAATATGATAGACTAAAAATGTACTTTCTAGTTTTATTTCAAACGGATTTGTATTGTCACCCTTTGCCATATATTTATGCCAGGGCCAGCAAATTGTAACTCTTTAACTGTCACCTCATAGACCTGAAAGAAAACTACTTATCAGTGGCTGTCAAAATTGATCCTGCAGTAACATCCGATATAAACATAGGTCAGCTTTATAAAGTATTTTTGGATATTTTCTCCAATCATTAAATTGTAAATAAATAACATTCAATAAGTGATCAGGCTAACTTAAAAAGATGTATTCTTCTAATTCAGCGCATTTGATACAAATTAAAAAAGAGTTAACAGCATAGCAACATGCCTCCAGGTTTAGCTGCTGCAGGGAAGTTGACTTTGTTTTAAAAGGAAACACAATTTCTGCTGCAGTTTAGATTGCCAAACACACAGATGGTACAGCTTAGCAAAATCCTGGTTTTACCATTAAAAAGGGTATGCACATCTTAAGTATAATGGTTCTGGGCAAAATCCCATGTTTTCTCTTAAATTGGTGCAGGCAGGCTGATGACCCTCCTGCTGCTCTCGTCTCAGTGGAAAGGAGCTCTCTGGAAGAGTTTTATGGAATAACGCCTATGAAGTGTTCTTCAATATAAAGTTTTTCTTCCACTTCACTTCGCTTTCTATGTCTGAAACAATTACAAAGAAACCCTTTTTTAGCAGAACAAATGTTCTGAGTGAATTCATTTGTGTGTTGCACAGAATGCTTTGTACAGGATTTTTGGTGGTTTATTTATGTGCATTACTATATGAAGTTACCTTCTGATTATGATATCTATTAGGTTGCTTTTGAAAAAGTGAAAAATTGCAAACAAACAAACAAGAATTTAAAATTAACAGATGTATGTATGTATTGTCAGCTCTGGTCAACACCATTTTTATAAATAATTAACGTTTAAATGTGGTCATGGCTGATGATGGCAATAACAAACGATGGGAAAGAAAAAAAATGTTTGTTGTGCACACATTTCACCCTTCAGAACAAAGTGTGAAGCTATACCAAAGCCGGCAGTCCAAAAAGTAACAGTTACTGAAAAGTTTAACATATGATCAATTGGTGCTTTGTGGCTGCAAAAGTATAGAATATTGGTTTTAATTCAAGAGATACAAGTTTCCCGTCTATTGCAATATGATTTCAGTTTGTATGATTTAAACTTTACAAACATTATTAAGCTGTTTTACACCACATATGACTAGCAGTTACTGTATATTCATTAATAGCATCTTAATTTAAGACAGATATTTAAAACAATACATGTAAAATGAGTATGAATGAGTAGAATGGATCCATTGTAACACTGAAGACTAAAAGAACCCATAAGCCTAATTATTTGGTCTTGATTCTAAATGCGCTGCCGACATCAACCTATGTTCATTATTAATCAAAAATACAATTTTTTACTTAAATATTTTATGGTTATCAGTCTTGTTTGTCATGTTGTACTGTAGTTAGTTGCATTTTTTCATATCGTGATATTTTCAAATTTTATACATAAAATTATGCAATATTTAATTACAGTACACATTCACATGCCTACTGGAAATTTTTAGTAAAAAGTAGTCATTAAATTAATTGATTGATCAATAAAATAATTAAAAGATTAATCATTTAAAAAATAATCACTTCTGGCAGCCCTATTTTACATAAACTTTCAAGAGTTCAGCTTATTTTTCCAAGCTAATCAGCTTTATGCAGGTGAAAGCTTTAGTGTGTATTTAATCTTGTGAGTTTCAAAGGTTTTTTCGTTACTATATAAAGAGACTTTCATTTTAGATTGTAAATGCCGTTAATAAAATCATTTAACAAAAAAATAGTTTTTAAACATATTTGTACTTTTTGTAAGTCCAAAGTGATGAAAGTTTAAAACTCTACACATGTTTATTCTTCGCTCATTGAAAGTTTCACCACGGTTACATTTTATGAATTAATAAGTAATACAAGAAAGGTATATTTTAAAATTTCCATGTTGTATTAATTCCATTTCAATGGGCATTGAGTATTTAGTTGCCTAAACAAACTATAAGGCTTATTTTCAAACGTGAAAAAAAAAAAAAAAAGTCTCACGAGAACATGATTTATCAGAGCAAATGTGCATGGCTGTGATGCCTGCAGGCTGCTTTTATTCACTTTCAGTGGTCACTTTAACAAACATTTTGAGTGATGTCCCAGTCCGTAATAGTACTTCATATTGATATCTGGTTGACAGTCAGTATTGGTGATGTAAATATGGTATTTATTTTACATCTCTACTTGGCTTTTACCATTTCTAGTACATTAGACAAAAAGAAAACAAGGAAACAAACTCATGTCATTCATATATTACGCAAAGTAGTGGCTCTCTGGCTAAAAAAGCTGTGCTGGCAACTAGAATGTTGTTGGTTCAAATCCAGGCACACCAGTTCTGTTTGGGCCCTTGAGCAAGGCCCCGACCTGCAATTGCTCTAGGGGTACTGTACAAATAGTTGATCCTGTACTCTTACCTCAAACTTCTCTCTCCCTCACTGTGTATCTCTGGAGAGTTAGGTGTGGTATGAAAACAATGACAAGTTCCTAACGCATGAAACTGATCATCGCAAATAAAGAGAATTATCATATACAGTATACACACACACACATTATACACTACCAGTCAGAGATTTTAGAACACCTCACTTTTTTCAGTTTTTATGGAAATGCAAAAATGTAATGTTTTAATGTTTCAAGGCAAAGAACAAATAAACAATGGCAAATTAAAAAAAAAAGTCAAGGAATCATTAATTGTACAAAATTTTATTCAAATTTTTGACTCTTCAAAATAGCTACGTTTTGCAGCAGCCAAACTGTAGTACCCCTTTTGATTCAGAATGCCAGTCACTCTGTGCAAGTCACTAACTCTGCATCCAGCAAAAGAACCCCAAACCATCACACTTCTTCCTTCATGTTTGAAAGTTGGTGTCACACACTAAGGAACAATCCATTCACCAACTCAACAACGTATAAACACCCTGTGTGATGAACCAAAGATTTCAAATTTCAATTCATTAATCCATAAGAATTTCTTCCAGTCTGCAGGTATTTTAAGGCCCTATTTTGTCCTATAAGGAATGGCTTTCTTACTGCCACATGCCCTGTCAAACCAGCAGCACAAAGTCTCCTCTTAACAGTAGAAACCAAGACTTCCTTTTTTGACCATTGTTAAGCTGTGCTTCAAGCTGTTGTGCTGTGAGGTGCCTACATTGCAAGCTGTTGATCCTTTAAGAAACTTATCTTCTGATTGGGTTGTGACTTTGGGTCTGCCAGATCTCTTCCTATCAGAGTTTCTTCCAGTTTCCAATTGCCGTGCTCACTGACACTTTGATATATTTTTTTTTTTTGCAACTTCTCTAAATGAAAAGCCTACACTACTAATGGTAGTAATGCTCTGGCATGTGTCATTTGTTAATTGCAGCTTCTTGTTATTATCATTGGAATTTATAACTTTCTACAGTCTAATACTGTCCAAGTAGTACTTCAGATGGTGTAGTCTGTTCCAACTCTGCTTTAAGACAGACTGAGGGTTTTTTTAGTAATCAACAGCAGTTGGGACACTTGTACAAATAGTTTGCTTCAACTTAAAAGGATCGTTTTACTTTAGTTGTTGCAGAAAATTTGTAGGTTATAACCTATTAGATGTTTCCTGAAGAAAGCCCATTTGTAATATTCTGAAATTTCCTTTTTTCAGTTTCTGCTAACCTAAATTTTAAATTTAAACTTCGGGCAGTTTTTCTGCTTACATTTTCAACATGTTAGGTCATTTATTGCATTTCAACTGATTAAATTTAAAGAAAAACTGGAAAAACGTAGGTGTTATAAAACTTTGATGGGTAGTGTACTTCATCCACACTTACCTCGAACACAGGTTAACCACAGGGTTGTGTGCTAAGCCTGTTGCTTTTTACTCTTCTCATGCATGACTTTACCCCCATGTATCCCTCAAATATGACTGTGAATTTTGCAGATGACACTAAAGAAGTGGGCCAGATTACAGATAATAATGAGATAGCTTACAGCAGGGGTCCCCAACCCCCGGTCCGCGGCCCACTACCGGTCCGCAGCCGTCTGACAGCCGGGCCGTGAGAGAACTGCCGGCAACGGCGACTCACTCAGACTTTTCAGAACGCTTGGCGGGCGGGGCTTTGCAGCGGTGCAGAGAGAGGAGAGAGACCGAGGTGAGAGACTATTACAACAAAGTATTTTTATGGTCCCGACAGTTTCCCCATATGACATGAGTCTATGGAAATCACGTTACTACGAAGGTACATTCAACAGATGCTTTCATTACAACGAAGTGACCTTGAAATGCTTGAACGAATCATCCACAGAGCAGTTAGATCTGTGGTCGCAGCTCAGATGTGCACGTTTGCACAACGATCCCCAAACAGAAACATTGTAAAAAAATCTCTTTCTTCGAACTTTCCTCGTACTGTTTTTTTTTTTTTTGCTGTTTTTGTTGTCTGTGGTTTTCAGTGATACCTTTTGCTTATTGCTTGTCAACATTTGAAAAACATCCATTGGAATTTAACTCATTGTCACCCTCCTATAGAAACGGCAGACACGAAAAAAAGATTGCAGTGTTAATGTTTGTGATGTGCAATCTGTTGGATTGGCAAATGTAAAGCATATGTCTTTGTTATATGCAAAAAAAGAAGAAAAATCTCAGATTGCAAACGTATGCGAACTGCTTAATAACTTTAATAATAATAGAAATGTTATGTAAATTGTGTATAAAACTTTCCAAGTTTTAAGTATAGATAGGTTAGACCACACAGGGGACAGACAGCAACAGAAGGTTTGCTTTAAGAAAAGAAAAAAAAAAAAGGAGTGGGCGGGGGAAGTACACTATATATACAGTGCATCCAGAAAGTATTCACAGAGCATCACTTTTTCCACATTTTGTTATATTACAGCCTTATTTCAAAATGGATCAAATTCATTTTTTTCCTCAGAATTCTACACACAACACCCCATAATGACAACGTGAAAAACGTTTGAGATTTTTGCAAATTTATTAAAAATAAAAAAAACTGAGAAATCACATGTACATAAGTATTCACAGCCTTTGCTCAATACTTTAGCGATGCACCTTTGGCAGAAATTACAGCCTCAAGTCTTTTTGAATATGATGCCTCAAGCTTGGCATACCTATCCTTGGCCAGTTTCGCCCATTCCTCTTTGCAGCACCTCTCAAGCTCCATCAGGTTGGATGGGAAGCGTCGGTGCACAGCCATTTTAAGATCTCTCCAGAGATGTTCAATCGGATTCAAGTCTGGGCTCTGGCTGGGCCACTCAAGGACATTCACAGAGTTGTCCTGAAGCTACTCCTTTATATCTTGGCTGTGTGCTTAGGGTCGTTGTCCTGCTGAAAGATGAACCATCGCCCCAGTCTGAGGTCAAGAGCGCTCTGGAGCAGGTTTTCATCCAGGATGTCTCTGTACATTGCTGCAGTCATCTTTCCCTTTATCCTGACTTATCTCCCAGTCCCTGCTGCTGAAAAACATCCCCACAGCATGATGCTGCCACCACCATGCTTCACTGTAGGGATGGTTTTGGCCTGGTGATGAGCGGTGCCTGGTTTCCTCCAAACGTGACACCTGGCATTCACACCAAAGAGATCAATCTTTGTCTGATCAGACCAGAGAATTTTCTTTCTCATGGTCTGAGAGTCCTTCAGGTGCCTTTTGGCAAACTCCAGGTGGGCTGCCATGTGCCTTTTACTAAGGAGTGGCTTCCGTCTGGCCACTATACCATACAGGCCTGAATGGTGGATTGCTGCAGAGATGGTTGTCCTTCTGGAAGGTTCTCCTCTCTCCACAGGGGACCTCTGGAGCTCTGACAGAGTGACCATCGGGTTCTTGGTCACCTCCCTGACTAAGACCCTTCTCCCCCGATCGCTCAGTTTAGATGGCCAGCTCAGAGTCCTGGTGGTTTCGAACTTCTTCCACTTACGGATGATGGAGGCCACTGTGCTCATTGGGACCTTCAAAGCAGCAGACATTTTTCTGTAACCTTCCCCAGATTTGTGCCTCAAGACAATCCTGTCTCGGAGGTCTACAGACAATTCCTTTGACTTCATGCTTGGTTTGTGCTCTGACATGATCTGTCAACTGTGGGACCTTATATAGACAGGTGTGTGCCTTTCCAAATCATGTCCAATCAACTGAATTTACCACAGGTGGACTCCAATTAAGCTGCAGAAACATCTCAGGATGATCAGGGGAAACAGGATGCACCTGAGCTCAATTTTGAGCTTCATAGCAAAGGCTGTAAATACTTATGTACATGTGCTTTTTCAATTTTATTATTTTTAATAAATTTGCAAAAATCTCAAGTAAACTTTTTTCACATTGTCATTATGGGGTGTTGTGTGTAGAATTCTGAGGAAAAAAATGAATTTAATCCATTTTGGAATAAGGCTGTAACATAACAAAATGTGGAAAAAGTGATGTGCTGTGGATACTTTCCGGATGCACTGTAGGAGTTTAGGGTATCAGCCACTGCCACCCCCAGGTTAGTAGATCTAGAAGAATTATTAATTCTAATAGTGGGCATTTCTAAATGGATTAAATAAGTAAATTCAACCACCCAGTGTTGAGTAGTCATCAATTCTGGGGATTTCCATCTAGATGCAACAATGATTTTTGTAGCTACAGGACCTAATAAGAAAACTCACTTTTGATAATTATTAAAGAAAAGAGAAAAATCTATATATGATTAAATACCTTCATTATACATAATGCTACTTACACGTTGTAAATACAGATATCTAAAGGAAAGGGCTGTATGGAGTCACATATCTTTCATCTCTACTGCTGGGTTGCAAATATATTTTGTTAAGACAAGATCTTGAACTGGTTTGGTCAGCCATGGTGAAGAAACCATGCACTAACTCCTCTGTGTATTCTTTACTCTGTGCATCTGTTACCTCACTCAGAATATAATATCCATGCAGGAGAAAATGTAAGGCTATGATGCCACTATCAATTGCTCTATCATGCAATATTTAACACATAGATGCAATATTTAACACATAGATGGCAGACATTTATTAATGTTATCCTTAATTATGCTGATCACTTGTTAACCTTTAACATGCCTCAGTAACTCTGAGTGGTGACTTCATATTAAATTGTCTGACTTCTTGCTCTTTAGGTGGGCTAAGAGGGGACATTGGTCTTAATCTGCATGCCATATAGCATTGTAGCAGCAGGAACAGCAGTACATATCAACTTACATGATGTTCAAGCCTGCCTAATTTGCAATTCACTCATTGTAATGTAATGTGATCTATATATCCAATAAAATATTTAAATATTAAAGATTATAAACTTTCCATGTCATTGATTTTATAAAGCTTTGCTTCAAGTACCAGGGTAGTTTTTTTTCTACTCAGAGAGTAGCATATGATAGTTATTTGAAAATTATCAGAGCAGAGAAGATGCCCCCAACAGCAGCTGGGACACCCAACTCCACTCCATGGGTTTAATAGCCATAGTACTTGACTGGAAGCTCAGAGTTGATCTAAACAGACAACACAAGCTTCTAATAGAGGTTGTAGCAACATCACTGACACCACACACTGTCTTGCTCTTCACATCCTCCAAACAGATCATACTTGTGGAGCTTACTGTCCCACGGAAGAATTGGATCCAAGAGACCAAGATAATGCACAGCTGGAGTAGCAGTGCAGGGAGAAGGAATGGTGGGTCGGGTGCAAGTTGATTCAAGTAGGCTTCATAAGGTTCCCTGGCCAATCCATCTGCAAGATGATTACCATCCTTGCCATCTATGGTACAGGATCCTTTCATTAGCGTTGATCGTACATACAGTGAAAAAATAGGTTGATGTATTGTTATATCTGAGGCACAGTTGCTTAAAGGATGCAACAAGAGAACTGTCATAAAGATAGCTCCAATTGCTGCTGAAGCATCCTCTAGGTGGCTGTGGAAAAAGAGAGGAGAGCCAAGGGGGAAGAGCGCAGCCTAGGCACAATTCAAGGCTTGATCAATCTCTGCTTGTGTCACCTAGGTGAGGGAGTCTGATGTTGAAAGATCTGAAACACCCAATGACCCCAGGGACATCACTGAAGAAGTGTCCTGGCTTGCACTACAAGATATGTCAAAGAAATAACAATCATGAAACCTATTTTTATTTTTTATTCAAATTCATTATTTGAATAATCCTCAGCAAAATTAGCTTTTTTTCTGTTTCACTTTAACTGTAGGGGTGCTTAGTATAATATCTGTCTGTATTGTGTTAATGAATTTATCATATTTTTATTCCACTATAGTAGGGGGTTGCCTACCCTTGCACTATAATAATGATGAATAATGCTTAATATGCAATTCATCTCTGCTGGTGTTAAAGAAAAAAGATCTGAATTGATAAAGGTTACTATAATATGGAAATTAAAATGCACAATAACAATATAAACCAGCATATTACCAGTTTAATTACAATGAAAATCTGCAAAAGAAATATTGTGAATGAATTTTTAAGTGACACTTATGTAGTAGTGAAACATTATTTGCTTAAAAGAGAGTACAAAAAATAGTTTGATAGGTGGATGAAAGATTACACTGCCTAGCAGGGTCAACTGAGCTCTGCAGATGTTGGGATAATACTGTGAAAGCTTCTTCATTGCCTCTTCTAAATTGGAGGGCTGCATCTGTTTCATTAGGCAACAGAGAAGTTGACAAATGATTTAGCAACTGAAAATAAGATATAGAGTGACTGGGTAACAGATGAAAGAGCAACTGCACCATGACTGGATGATAGAAAAAAAAAAAACTGTTACTGGGCAGCCTACAAAGGCATTAATGTTATATGGCAATGTAGTTGAGCAAGCCAAGTATAACAAAATCTTGGTCAGCAGCTCACTTTCAATTTAAAGCTTTTCTGGCCTGAAGGACTATATAGAGGCTAAACCAACTGCAGTATACCAACTAAATGCTACTGTTTTTTTTTTTTTAACAGACCCTGCCCGGGATTGTTTCCTGCCTTGTGCCCTGTGTTGGCTGGGATTGGCTCCAGCAGACCCCCGTGACCCTGTGTTCGGATTCAGCGGGTTGGAAAATGGATGGATGGATGGATGGATTATTATCTAAGGCCCTTGTAATCTACTCAGAATTATTATAGTCCTAATATTTGAAGCAGCTTCATTGCAGTGGTACACAAACTGATAATTGCCTCATAACATAACAGTTAAATCACATCAGTAATTTAAGTATGGCATTTTAGCATGTTCCACACCAATAAGCAAGCATGTAATCATATTTCTGCACAGAATTTTCAAGTGCAATAACTTCCAATAGAGATTTAAATTCATATCAAAAATTGATAAAAAAAACAGGTAACACATTTCTTATTTTAAAGTAGATGGAAAAAGTTCATATGAAATACACTTTTATTTAATAAAGGCAGGTAATGTGACTATTTTGGGATCACACAAACAAACTGGGCGAAAGATGAAAATGCCAATGACTAAAAACCTATAAGACAACCTCATCACAATGTTTTTGTATACTTTCAGTATGTTTTGTGCTCATTTGGAAGGAGGTGATGAGACATGATCACCTGGCCAAGGTTCTGCTTGAAAAGACACAATGGCGCAATCAGTCTTCAAACTCTTGAAAGTGGAAAAACACTGCAAAAGTTGATCACAGCGGATGTCAGAGTTGGTATGAGAGCAACTGGCAATCATGACATTGGTGCATGGCTGATTTTCTGTTGCCAGGATGTGAATACAGCACAGGGGTACTCCGTGAAGGGAGCACAGGAATAGAAGCTGTAAAAGAAATATCTTGGCAATAGACTAAAAGTATGGAATATGAAATATGTAAGAAAAATAAGCAAATACAACTCGGAGGTACTGGGGTTTTCTGTGTTTTAAATTGAGTCTTTGTTTCGTAACAAACAGTGCCCTGTCTTATACGCTGTTATCTGGGTTACAGAGTACATCTCCAAAAAAATAAAACTTTCCCTACCAATCAGTTTATCTCCTGCCATTCACGTTCTGTCTTTCACTATATCACAAACACTCCTTATTGTCTCCTGACTCCCTACTCAAAACTTCCTTATGCAGCACCTTCCTTTTTCTCCTAACTTCACCTATCAGTAATCTCCTAAGAGCCGTGTCCACCCCTTACAGAAAAAAGCCCTTCACCCAGTCCCATCACTTGCAGCATTCATTCCACCCTTTCTGCTCCTGTACAGTGCATCACAAGCTATAACAAATTTAAAAAGAAAATTACAATACAGAAGAACATTAATGTTAATACAGAATAACATTACCATCAGTGGTTTCCATTTTCAACACATTTTTTAATTTTGTCAGCATCATGCTTTGTTCTTCCTACTCCGTAAATTGAAGCAATACTTGAAACACTTTCGCCATTTCGTAAATGTTTAAGAATTTCCATTTTTTTGGCAATTCCAACACCACACGCGTATGTTTTTTCAGCCATAACAATGAATAGTAGATTAATTATAACAAAAGAGAAAAGTTACAAAACATTATTAAAACTGAAGGTACATAACTGATACTGTTGTGCTGAGGAAGAACACTATGCACTAGCACAAGGGAAAGTTGTTCCAATGTGCAAAGCTTGCAGTATACTGCATGGCAGAAGTAGTAGAGTAATAGGTAGGCGCTGGTGTGCTATCTTTTTTTTGGCCCTGATGGTTAATGGAGACTGACGGTTAATTGAGTGAAAGATAATCGAGGTTTTACTATACTTTTTACTATAGATATGGGTTCTCTGTGGTTATAGTATAATATATATGAATTATTTCACTAAAACAAGCATGCTTTATTTTTTAATAAATCCTTGCCTCTAGTTCAAGACACAAAATGAGATGCACCGTTGCCAAAAGAATAAAAAATTGCTGCTGGGGCTTTATTATCACTTACCTTTCGATGATATCAGCAAGTGTGCAAGCAAACATTTGTAGACCCTCTGGCATCTGCAAAGCCACTAGAGAAAAGGAAACATTGGGATTATGGAGAAGAATATCTAGTTCAACCCAGGTAACATCACAGGTATTAGTTTTGACTAAAATCAAAAAAATAAATTTCTAATGAATATATTGGTTTAGGTTTTCTCCTTTTTAGCTAGGCTTTTACTTTTTAAAAAAATTACTTAAGGTACATTATCATGGGACTAATTATCCTAAACTTAACCTGTTAAAAACTTTGCTTTGATTAAAAAAACATTGCTTTATAGTAAAAAAAAAAATTAATCCCAAACTAAAACACTCAACAGTAAATTAAACCCCACAATAAAGTACAGCCTTTGTACACAATGGATTCACAAAAATATTTATTTCCAGTGATCTAATGGCAGTGCTATGTTTCATTTCACCGGTCATCTATATTCTCATATTTCCTGTAAGTTGGAAATGTTTTCAAACTTATTAAAGAAATATATATATAAAGCCTGATCCAATTTTATGCAAGTGTTTTGAAATTAAAATACAATTAACCCTAAGTCATCTTAAAAGCTATTTGATTTTTTTAATATTATATGGTAGAAAAAGAAAAATTAATTAATTTAACATAATGCAAAATGGGAGAGGTTGAAAGCATTTGTAACTGACACTGGTAGTACAGTTGACATTTACTCATGCCCTGAATAGGCTGTCTCAGAGTCTGATTATAGACTGTTCTTGCAGAGCATCACATAAATTGAGAGTGGAAGCAACACAGATACACTGTCTGATTGGAGGATTATGGCAAGCACTTTTTGAAATGAAAACTTATTGACGGACTAATTGATCAGCTGCCCAAATTATCAGTGATATAAAGAACCCTGTAACATTTCTAAAGAGTCTCAGATGCTGTATAAAACACAGAGTACTGATCCTCTGATTAACTAAAGTGCATTCTGATGACCAGTGGTCACTTTAAAAGGCATACTATTGATTGCCTGATAACAAGAGCAATTTAAAGAAGGAGGGAGGGGTTAAGCATCATATACAACATGCAGTCTGTCATTTGAGAGCACTAAGTAATCATTTCCTCTCAACGCAGACTGATTTAGTGCAAGGAAATTGCATTTAGATAATAAAAGACTTCTGTAATGCAATGGGGATCGCTCTTTGCGTAATCATGGCAAATAATAGCAAAACCACATTTGAATAGCATCATTACAGCACAGAAAGGTTGTAAGTGCTGACAAACAGTAAAGAAATTGCAATGGTTCTGAAAGTTTTTGTTTTGGCTGTTGAGATTCATTGTAAAAAATCCTAATGCCTCTCATTATGCAAAATTCCTGCATATTATATATGGTATTTCTATTGTTTCAGTGCTTAAGTCTGAGGATGTAAATTTGGTAAAATAGCATCTTCCTCATTTAATATATCAACCAAACAAGTGTGTCATTTTACCACTCAGAATTATACAGTTGTTTTCATAATTTATAAATGCATGGGTACTTTATGAATGGATTATTTTTTAAATAACTCAGTTACTTTCTGATAAACAGCCATAGATGCAAATGATGATACATGAATTCACCTTAAGAGAGAATAATGTACTGTTATTGTAATGAGATGACCAAGTATAATGTACTGAACTTCATATGATATACCAATGGGAGTTTGTCATTTTGTGTTATTCTGAATTTTTAAATTAGAATTCAGCAAAAGTACAAGGATATCAAGGTCAGAAAATGTAGAAAAATATAAATTATGTGTTAAACATGTATTAGAATTTTTTCTGTATCTTAGACCATACATTATTTTCTTTTTTATTTAATTCTATTTTATTTTCAAAAAACATAACATTACAATGGCACGTTACTCAATCAAAGAAATAATAACTTCACAGAAACAACCATATGAATACAAAGGAAAAAAACATCAAAAAAATAATTCAACATTCACCCAAGAAAAACAGAAAATGAAGAAAGACCCAAGGAAAAAAAAAACTCTTAACTCGAGAAATTTAAACAACATATTGTAATCAACGGAAGACCTTCAGCTGAATTATGGAATGCTTGGTGCATATACAATTCTGTGTATGGGTGAATTCCACTCTTATTCTGAGATCTCAATTGAAAAAGTCCCTTTCCCACTAGGATTTTTGAAGGTTGAATACTTTGAAATATTTTAGATATTGTTGAAATATTCTTCAAGCTTAACCAGTACTGCTCAGAGACTGATATCGGTGTGAGATGTAAACAGTTCGGTAGGTGTCTTTTAGCAAAACATCTTATTTGAACATAGGGAAAACATACGTAGCTGAAAAGATTACATTTAGAGGGTAATTGTTCAAAAAATGCAAATACATTGTTTAAATGAAGATCGCCAAGTATCTTGAATCCTAGCATTTTCCATAAATGAAACACTGAGTAGATTTGAAAAGATTGAAAAAGGTGATTATTGTGTATAGGAACAACAGATAAGAGCTGTTTTACATTGAATGTGTTCTGCCCCTGGTTCCATATTTTAAGTATTTACATGAATGACTGGATTGGTAAGTTGACCATAGTTAGCACTGACTGGATCACAGAGCAGGACATGCAAAGAATACTAAGAATAGGACTGCAAGCCAGGCTGGTGTGGATTTGTGAATTCCTGACAAATTCTAAGATTTTATTACATTAATAATTGCTGCCCAGTACTAAAACTTAAGGTTAGGAGGTACCATGCAACCTTCTGCTTTATATCTTTGTAGAACTGCTTTTTGAATGAATGGTTGTTTGGAATACTAGATGAATATTTTACGTCTAATCGCTTAAAAATTACCATACTGTATACTATACATACACACATATGTGTGGCGAGCGCCCTCTTCTACACGGTGGTGTGCTGGGGAGGCAGCATTAAGAAGAAGGACGCCTCACGCCTGGACAAACTGGTGAGGAAAGCAGGCTCTATTGTAGGCATGGAGCTGGACAGTTTGACATCTGTGGCGGAGCAACGGGCACTCAGCAGGCTCCTATCAATTATGGAGAATCCACTGCATCCACTAAACAGTGTCATCTCCAGACAGAGGAGCAGCTTGAGCGACAGACTGCTGTCACTGTCCTGCTCCACTGACAGACTGAGGAGATCGTTCCTCCCCCAAACTATGTGACTCTTCAATTCCACCCGGGTGGTAAACGTTAACATTATTCAAAGTTATTGTCTGTTTTTACATGCATTTTTATTACTCTTTAATTTAATATTGTTTTATGTATCAGTATGCTTCTGCCGGAGTATGTGAATTTCCCCTTAGGATTAATAAAGTATCTATCTCTATCTCTCTCTCTCTCTCTATATATATATATATATATATATATATATATATATATATATATATATATATATATATATATATATATATATATATATATATATATATTATATACATATATATACATATACACGCACACACACACACACACACACACACACTTACACACTTTACAGCCTTAAATGAAAACACACACAAAAAATATTTCTTCCCAGCTTTACTTAAGTCAATGCAGCCTATATCATCCAAGTAAAAGATATCACAGCTAAAATTCAGAAAAATTATAAAAAATCAAAAACAAGACATACTGAGATTAATAGAGGATCAACCCATAGCCCCCAGTGTCAAATTTTTGTAGTGGAATACCAATACCACATTTCCTGTGGAATGTTCAAAACAGGTGTTTTTTGCTGCCCCTGTCCCAGCTTTTTTGGAACGTGTTGCAGGCATCAAATTCAAAATGAGTGAAGACTTGCAAAACAACAATAAAGTTTATCAGTTTGAACATTCGATATCTTGTCTTTGTAGTGTATTCAATTGAATATAGGTTGAAAAGGATTTGCACATCATTGTATTCTGTTTTTATTTACGTTTTACACAACGTTCCAACTTCATTGGAATTGGGGTTGTATGTATATGTGTGTATATATATATATATATATATATATATATATATATATATATATATATATATATATATATACAGGTGCTGGTCATAAAATTAGAATATCATGACAAAGTTGATTTATTTCAGTAATTCCATTCAAAAAGTGAAACTTGTATATTAGATTCATTCATTACACACAGACTGATGTATTTCAAATGTTTATTTCTTTTAATGTTGATGATTATAACTGACAACTAATGAAAGTCCCAAATTCAGTATCTCAGAAAATTAGAATATTGTGAAAAGGTTCAATATTGAAGACACCTGGTGCCACACTCTAATCAGCTAATTAACTCAAAACACCTGCAAAAGCCTTTAATTGGTCTCTCAGTCTAGTTCTGTAGGCTACACAATCATGGGGAAGACTGCTGACTTGACAGTTGTCCAAAAGACGACCTTTGACACCTTGCACAAGGAGGGCAAGACACAAAAGGTCATTGCTAAAGAGGCTGGCTGTTCACAGAGCTCTGTGTCCAAGCACATTAATAGAGAGGCGAAAGGAAGGACAAGATGTGGTAGAAAAAAGTGTACAAGCAATAGGGATAACCGCACCCTGGAGAGGATTGTGAAACAAAACCCATTCAAAAATGTGGGGGAGATTCACAAAGAGTGGACTGCAGCTGGAGTCAGTGCTTCAAGAACCACCACACACAGACGTATGCAAGACATGGGCTTCAGCTGTTGCATTCCTTGTGTCAAGCCACTCTTGAACAAGAGACAGCGTCAGAAGTGTCACGCCTTTGGACTGCTGCTGAGTGGTCCAAAGTTATGTTCTCTGATGAAAGTAAATTTTGCATTTCCTTTGGAAATCAAGGTCCCAGAGTCTGGAGGAAGAGAGGAGAGGCACAGAATCCACGTTGCGTGAGGTCCAGTGTAAAGTTTCCACAGTCAGTGATGGTTTGGGGTGCCATGTCATCTGCTGGTGTTGGTCCATTGCGTTTTCTGAGGTCCAAGGTCAACGCAGCCATCTACCAGGAAGTTTTAGAGCACTTCATGCTTCCTGCTGCTGACGAACTTTATGGAGATGCAGATTTCATTTTCCAACAGGACCTGGCACCTGCACACAGTGCCAAAGCTACCAGTACCTGGTTTAAGGACCATGGTATCCCTGTTCTTGATTGGCCAGCAAACTCGCCTGACCTTAACCCCATAGAAAATCTATGGGGTATTGTGAAGAGGAAGATGCAATACGCCAGACCCAACAATTCAGAAGAGCTGAAGGCCACTATCAGAGCAACATGGGCTATCATAACACCTGAGCAGTGCCACAGACTGATCGACTCCATGCCACGCCGTATTGCTGCAGTAATCCAGGCCAAAGGAGCCCCAACTAAATATTGAGTGCTGTACATGCTCATACTTTTCATGTTCATACCTTTCAGTTGGCCAACATTTCTAAAAATCCTTTTTTTGCATTGGTCTTAATTGATATTCTAATTTTTCGAGATACTGAATTTGGGACTTTCATTAGTTGTCAGTTATAATCATCAACATTAAAAGAAATAAACATTTGAAATACATCAGTCTGTGTGTAATGAATGAATCTAATATACAAGTTTCACTTTTTGAATGGAATTACTGAAATAAATCAAGTTTGTCATGATATTCTAATTTTATGACCAGCACCTGTATATATATAAGTAAAATTCCATTACAACGAACTGCCAGGGACCTAAAAAATATTTCGTAATGAAAATTTCATAGTAATGATATTCTATATCTGTCACTATAGTGCTTTCTTTAACTTGCATCCAGTCATTTGCAATCATTTCAATAGCTTCATTCGTGTTAATTTTAATCTCCTCCTGTCTACAAGTTATGCTGACGATAATTTTTCTCAGCATTTCCTTGCGATAATACACTTTCAGGGTGCGAATGCTGCCCAAATCCAATGGCTGAAGCACTGCCGTGCAACTGGGTGGGAGGAATTCAACTCAAACATGATCTAAATGTGGAAGCATGTTGTGAGCAGCACAGTTATCAATCAGAAGTCGAATCATCCTTTTCTTCTTCTTTATATTGTGAGGTTTCTGAACTCTTTTGCGATCCCCAGCCCACGGAAAAGTCACGCTGAAGTCTGTCCCAGTGCACGATAGCCTCGACTGTGGAAGATTGTTTGTCCATTTCCGGGGCAGGGCACCTGCAGGCTCACAGCACTGCAGTGAAGCGCCACAGAAGTGAATCCTAAAAGATTGTGGTCCCTGTCTTGCACCCCAAAACACGTGGCTGTGTCTCAGTACTTTAGCAAAACCAGCTTTATTCAGCTTGAAACAGGAACAGCTATGGAACAGGAACAGGAACAGCATGGTTATTTATTGTAGCGGGATCTGCTACTATCCTATACACAGACACAGCAATCAGGCAGGGTTGTGGCTAGGTTAGTGGCCAAGTAATACTGTACCCTGCATTTACAATGTTCCTTGCATCACCCATCGAGATCTTTTCTGCTTGCTTCTGTGGCGAGCCGCAGCAGAGCTGTGAGCTCGCTGTTGCCCCGGAAATGGATGGCACTTCGGGACGCTCTTCGCCGCGTTGTCCAGTTGGGGAGGTCCCAAGAGAGTTTAGAAACCTCACATGTTCTTGAATGAGTGCCACATTAATAGAAATGTTTCTTGAACGAGCATCACTGAACCACATAAAAACTGCTTTTTCAACGACTTCAAATGCAGCAGTTTACATACATTTGCAACCCAAGATTTTTCTTCTTTTTTTTTGCTCGGTCTTTCAAGAAAGTTCACAGTGTCGATGGCGAAATTCCGAATTCACTGGCAACGTCTTTTTTTTTTTTTTATGCCGGAATGAGTTAAATTCCAATTGATATTTTTCAAATGTTGACGAGCAATAAGCAAAAGGTATCACTGAAAACCACCGAAAAAAAAAACAGCAGAAAAACTGTACGAGAACAGTTTGAAGAAAGAAAAAAAAATTACAATGTTTGTGTTTAGGATTGTTGTGCACAACTGAGCTGTGAGCACAGAACTAACTGCTCTGTGGATGATTCATTCAGGCATTTCAAGGTCTTTTGGGCACTTCGTTGTAATGAAAGTATCTGCTGAATGTATTTCATAATACCGAGATTTCTATAGACTCGTGTCATATGGGGAAACTATCGAAACCATAAAAATACTTCGTTGTAATGAAAATTTTGCCTGTATATACACTATATACTGTACATATACATACACAAACATACACAGTAAATACATATTGGGATAGCCTGGAATAGATACAGCAGCTTAATGAGGATGTTCATTTTCACTGAATTAATACTACATTATTCACTTGAAGTTTATAAAAAAATCCTCAATAGGTACTTTAAAATTTCACAATTTTTTGTTGGTGTGTTACATTCCAGTTAGACAAATATTCTTTCTTTCTTTCTTGTTTCATGTCTAATGGAACACTCATGTTATGTTGCATTTTGAATGATGGATATCAAGAATCTAAATGTCAGACAGAATCAATTGGTTTGTCACCTGCAAAGTCTACAACACACAAAAATGTATCAGTTAATTTAGAAGTGTCAAAACTATCTGACATGGAAAGCAAGGGTCAAATTCAAAATACAAATTAAAAATGAGGGTGTCTCCATCAGAAAGAAATCAAAAAGTGTTATCAATAATGTGCTGGGAACAGTGCCAGAGGGCAAAATTGTGTAATTCAGGTGGCTTCACTGACAAATAGCCATCACCCACAATGATGAAGGAGGTCGACTAAGAGACACAGAAATCAACTAAGACATGAGCAAATAAGCCAGCTGCACAGTCCAACAGTAAATACACAGAACTTGTCAAAGATGACAAGGAATTAGCATTGCAGGAATGGACAGGCAGTAGAAACACACAAGTTAAGGTTGAGAATTGGCTAGCTTAACAGACAAACTAGACACTGCAGATACTGGTATGCTGTAGTCAGCAATTACAAGACCAAAAGGCCAAAAGGACCATTTTAAACAGACACCAGGAAAGAACAGCCAGTCGATCAGTAATCATAACAGGGTTGGACTGTCACCATTCTGAGAAATGTGCGGCAGAGAAGCTGGGCAGACACAGCTTTCCAACATTCAGATCAAACTCATGAAATTCAAATAAAACAGTACAGAACTGCTCTGAAAGAAACAGCCAAATATCTGCCTCTGTAGAGAGCGTAAACAAACACCATAAGAAACTGGGGCTACAGAATTTGCCCAGCACCCAAAAATAATTGAAGGTAGATATGAATTTTTTCTAAATGCTTTAATTAAAGCAGTATGTTCTTTTTTGTTATGCTAATGCACTGCTCATAAAACATGCTGCTATACAATAACAGTGATATCTCAGGATATTCAAGCTGGACAGCCAGTAATAATGCGGAAAAAGAGTACTTTATTGCTGTTCTGCCTATTTCGCAGTATGCTTGTTTTTTCCTTGCTTTTCTCTTTATTCTTATTCACTTGAACTTCACTGCTTTTGCAAGTGCTCAATTTATCAAATGAAATATATAATTTTGTCATTCCTCTTTCAGCTTTTTTACACTGGGATCAATAAGATCCATGAGCTAAGGGTAAACAAAATATGTTAGCTGAAGGATATCACTTCTTGCAAGAGGTCTGAAATAATTAGGACAGTGTAAACTGAGACATTGTGCTATACAGTATAATTTTCTGAAAACAAGAAATCATTTATTTCTAAGTGAGAGTATTGCACAGCAGCTACTCCCGTTCTTTGACAGTTCCAAAGAACTTGTTTCATATCTATCTGTCCCACATCCATTATTTTACAAGCTGATATTTTTTATGAAAAAAATTCCATGGTAAAACTCGTCACCAGACCAACAGTTGGTACTACATTTAAAAACCACTACATTAATGAAATCTTAAATAAAGTAGTATTTTTTGCATCTTCAGGAAACTTTTAAATTTCCACTTGGAGACAAATTAAGTTCAACCAACCAACCAACCAACCAATCAATCAAGCAATTTATCTATCAGTCTATCTAAAGTATTGTTGCCATTTGAAAAAGAAAGGTGGTATGTTAGTTGGGTCTATCCAGAAATTCACAAAACAGTGTTTACTTTCTGTAGGAATGTTTGCTTTTTACACTCAGAAATGAATAATTTTTCTTTGTCACCACTGTTAATATTAGACTTTATTATTTGGTTTACAATAAATGAGATATTAGGAAGTCACTTGCTAATAAGTGCAAAAGTGAGGAATGAAAATAAAGTGCCTGTTCTATTTTATATTTTAAACTTGAATAGTTTGCACATTTTAATTTTTCCATGAATACATCTTCATAGAGAACATACAGCTTCAATACAGAATGTTAAACACACTAAATAGAGTATGAGACTTGGGCACAAACTCAACAGAGAAGAGAACTGAAAAGAAAATTCAGTAAAATTTAGAGCAATAAAGTACAAATTAAACATGCAGTAAAGAATCATGACCTGACAAATCCAGCATACTGTAGATTGTAGAGTAGACCTAAAGGAAAAACTTAAGGCAGACCACTAGTGACAGCTAGCAAAGTAAATACAAGGCTCAGGGAAAACAACAATTAACAATATATAATTTCACTAAAACAGTGCTTTAAAGAACTTGGTTATGACCACCGGGCAGATTTATTGAGCAAATTATGCTTTTCCATTTTTTTTTTTTTACCTTTCAAATTTTTCACTACTACCTTAAAGATATTTCAAAATTTCCAAAACATATTCCACTGACACTTGTGCTAATAATCTTATTGATTCTGTCTTTGCGTGAGAATATAATCCCAGGGCCTTTAGCTTCTATCAGGTTCTCTACTCATAAACACAGCGTTTCTGTTGACAACCAATTAAGATGTGCATGAAACAGCTAACAGCCAATCAAATAAAACATGTACCGTCTGCCTTACGCAGCCTGGCAAGAATCATCCTTCATCTCCCAGGGGATGGCCTAGACTGTGACACCAGCTGAAGCTCAATTCCCAACCATACCTGGAATTAATCATAATTAAAATAGAAAATGCTTCCTTGTGCACAGCAACGACAGGTGGAATGACCTGGACAGATGACAAGGAGAAGTATGGATTTTGAAGAGGGGTGTGGAGTTAGAGGTAGATCTAAAAAGCAGAAATGCAAATATTACGAAGAACAGAGCAAAACGTCTCAAACTTTTAAATAATTTAAGCAAGTGGCACACCAAAAACATTGCAAACATAAGTGTGATATGATTTTAATTAAGCAATAACGTAAAATTATAAAGTCTACAGTATTCACAAAGGTATCACAGTATATATCCAAGCTACTGTAGGTGTTAGATTGCATCAACTCTGTAAGGTAACAGGCAGTGCTGACCTCACAGGCTGCTTCAGCCATAATGCTTTTAAGAAGCCAATGAGCACTTGAACATGTTTTCAACTACATTCCAGAAAACTACAGGGTGTCCTCTAATAGTGACAGAAGTTTCCTTTATGTTTAAGGGAACAGTAAAATAAACACCCATGAATACATATGATTTATTGAGCTCATACAGCATAATGTGTTTAGACTTATCTTTTTCTTCTGACACATATCACCTTTTTATACCGTTTTGTAGTAGAAGCTTTGGTGTCCGGAGTCAGAAGCTATGACAAGATTTATCACCAGCATGACTTTATGCCATTTGTAATAAACATAGATAAATCTAACGGTTGAGGTAGATGCAGGCCACCAATAGCTACAGTACTTATGTGAAGCTATAACTATAGCCTACAGAAAACTGCTGAAATTAAAATTATTAACAATATGGACAAAGGTTGTACTGAATTATCAATATTGTTGCTGAGACAAGAAAATAGCAATCAAGAGTCTAAGGAACTGTGATTGAGAGACCTGTGAGACACAGAATGAGCATACATTTCTTAATTGCCTGGCCCTCAGGGAACAGAATAATGACTGCATTTAATGAAATAGTTAATTGGCTACCCATCGTGTGACAGCGTTCATTGATAAATTTGACCCCACAATTAAACAATCAGAGAGGGGAAGGTTTGCCCACCAGAGACAGTAAACACTGCAGCTGCTCCATTATTCAATGTGGCTGGGTTATTGACATTAAGTGCTGTGACAGCCAAAACTTATTTATCCAACAGTCAGCATGCACAAGCATCACTTCCCCTCAGCATCCATCAACCCCTCCCTTAACTTTTTCCAGGAGCCAAGTCTTCTGCACTTCCACAGACATCAACGACAGAGATCACTCCTTAATTAGTAGTTTGCACTGCTTTTAGTAGGACTGCAAAAGAACCCCAAATTAAGAAATGCTTCACATATTTTAAAATTCCAAAGCTGAACATCACAAAAGATAATCAACTACAATACCTCAAGGATGACACAAAGCAGGAGCATAGTTTTCAAAATGATGACTTTAAGAATTCCAAAAAATACAAAATGTGTAATGATGGCTTTCAGAATTCAAGGCAAAGCAGTAAACAGGGTCTTTTGAATGCGGAAAAAGGTGTGTGAAGTCTAATGATTAAGGCAGAGTTTCATTGGAAAATACCTGCTGTCAGTTGAAACAAGAGATTTTATTAGAAATAATATCAGCTATAAAAGCATTTAGGTCAGAGAAAACCTGTAGATGTCATGCACTAACCCAACAAAAAACACAGTATGCAGAGCATTTTCTTCTCAAAAGGTGATCTCCAAGAATAGTGGCCTTGTAGTGTGCATAGCAAAGTTATTGTATATTAGATAGGTCTCATTATACTGTACAACTGAAAAGAGCTCATAACCCATCAGTAAGCAAGCATAAATAAGTATCATTTTCATCTACAATAAGTTTAGCACCTGCTTTCATTTTAAACACATGGAACATTAAAAAAAAATCAGAAAGCATTGTACGTGTGGTTATTGCCTTTCTGCTTGTTAGCACTGTCTCCCAAGAATGAAATAATTTGTTTACATAAAACAAACCTTTTCAAAAAATTTAAAATAGAACAGTTCTTCATGATTGTTGCACTTCTCTCAATGTTTTTAGCTAATTTAAAAAATAATATTAGTTTGCAGTTTTTAAACAACAAATTGCAGAGCAGCAGCTGGCACACATTTGTCTTGTCAGGTACTTTTTTTTTAATAAAAGGTTCTTTCAAGATTGTAAAGCATTGCCTAGTGTGGCCACTGAGTTTTTCAGTCACCATATCTACAATCCACAATCAGCAGCCCAGGCAGCAAATTTGAATGTCACTGCAATGTTGCTATAACCTGCTTAAGAAAATATATAAAGCACAAATGTCCCTGAAGCTAAATATGGGTTATCAAGAAGTTAAACACTTATGCATATTGTGAATGATGCTTGGATAGAAAGATACAGTATTCCTGGGAGCATGGCCAGCACTACCAGGATGCCACAGATCCTTCAGGCAGCCTCTAAGGAAAACAGAGAGCAGCAGAGGCTCTAATAATACCAATTTGGGAACAAATTGGATACTTGGGTGCCTCTACAACAAGAAGGTGTGCCAGTATATGGGGAAGATGGTGACAGCCTGAACAGAAACATGCAGCGATTCTCCAGGGTATTAGAAGGCAATCAGTCTAACCGTTGACAGGGTTGCCTGAAGGAATATCTCCCAGCGTCCAGAGTACAACTGGTCCAAAAAGGATTCATATTAACTTGTATATTCTCTTAGATGGCATAAGCAACTGAGATGGCACCTTGGAGTTCTAATCATTTAAGGGCAACTTAAGGGTCAGAAATAAAGGAACACTGGGTGCTTCTAAAGGGAGTTAAAGTTTGCAGTCCCTGAAGCAATTTGGCTAGAAGGGCCAAAAACAAACCACACAGCCAGGGACCTATTAAATCCGGAATAAGAAGCAAAGCATGACAAGTTATGAAATGGAAAATGGTAGACAGAACAACATCCTGAGTGGTGTGTTCGGAAACAGAGATCCAAAATAAAAAGATAGTGCCCGCGCCTGCTTGATGTTTCACTATCTTGTAGTGGAGATTCGTTTTCCTGTCAGGAGCTGCTTTCGGACAAGTAAAAAAGGAAAATATCCAAAACATACAAGTACATATAAAATATACATCTAATCCATAATTGAAGTCACATACAGTGTTTCTCTATGTTAACATACTGTAGATGAGTTTGGAAAATATCCAATGTTTTTCAATGGGAGGATCTGTAGTACTAGGGTGTTGTACCGTGTTAGCCATTATGAATGTAGAGAAAAGCCAAGCAAAATGACACCTTTTATAATATTATGGAAGGATCTGAAATTTAAAAACTTTGTGCAGCATGCTCAAAAATGGAACCTTCCCAGCAAATTTCCTTGAACAATAAGTGTTCCATTTTTGATAGCCATTAGTGACAACTGTTTTACAAAAACAAGAGGCACAAACAAATAAAACACAAATTATACAAATTAACAATTGCATACAGTATATTAGAATCACATTTGGAAGCTAAAGCTAGTATCATTTTGTATTAATCTGCCTCTTGAAATACATAACTATATTTCTTATTTTTTTTTAACTATGTCACTCTGCGGGCAACTATGGACTAAAAAATACTTTACCAAAAAAAAAACATAGGAAAGCATTTTTGAGTCTGCTTATTCCAATTCAGGGTCAGAGAGTTAGTTTGTTTCCTGGTATCTCTGGGCACAAGGCAAGTATCAACCATAATGCAAAATCAACTAAATTGTTACAGATATAGGAAGTAGAAATGCTAGATGTTAATTTAAAACAGGAGGTCTGAAACTTGAAAGAACACCATAGGAACTAGAAGCCATAGTGGATTCATCACTATCTACATCAAGACAGTGAAAAGAAGTTATCAAAAAGGCCAATATGATGTTAGGTTATATATAACTAGCTGCGTGTGTTCTTTGGGACAAAAAACAACCCAGTGACTCTGTAGTACTTTTACTACATTCATGAACCTGAAGAGGTATCAGCTAACTCTTAAGAATACCCAGGGCAGTGGATGTGGACCCACCTGTGCTTGCTGCCCCCTGGCTGTCATAAGAAGACACTGAACATACCATATCTTAGCCACATATGAGTCTTATTATTCTTCGTCTTGGGAAAATACCTCCAGATAGGCAATGTTTTTAGTGAAAACTTCAAGCCTTGCCCTCCATTGCTGAGGTGTTTCATTTGTTCAGCCCTGGCATTTACTTTGTTCCGATGTTGTTTCTCTACGTCTGTGTCATTAACATGATGTCGTTGTTGCACAGTGGCATTTGCTGTACACAGGTCTTTTGTAGTGAGAACTGAGATGCATGCAAGCACCAAAAAAATTTTAAAAGTGCATGCATGCACCATCTAGTAGCTGTGGTTGAGCGTGAGCAGACTGCTCCATACACACACAAACACAGGTCTTGCGTTTACATATGTCTAATGATGTGTGGAGTACAAGTCAAAGGAGGTTATCCTTAAGATATATAATGCACTAGTCAAGCCTCACTCACTTACTGTGTACAGGTTTTGTCACCATAGTATAAAAAACACAGCTCTTCAGAAAACCCAGAGGAGAGTGTTGAGAAGCTGAATCTTCTCAAACAAAGATGAAGAGGTGACATGATCAAAGGGTTTAATATTATGAAGGGAATTAGTACTTGGAATCCCTGCTGTTACTTCAAATTTAATTCTCCAACAAGAACACCGGAACATGTTTGGGAACTTATTACGGGAAGATTTCACACAAATGTTAGACATGTTTCTTCACACAATGATCCATGGACACAAGGAATAAATTATGAAACAGTGTGATGGAGAATAGGACTTTAGGGGCATTTGAATCTCAACTTGATGTTATATTGGTGAATTTAGGTGAACAGGATGAACACACTTGTACGGCTAAATGGTATGTTCTTGTTCTAATGTTCTACAGGGCCTACTCATACACTGTAACTTGAGAACAGGCATCCCGGCCAGGAAAGAGGATGTTTTCTTACCTTTATTGGAGGCAAAAGCAGAAGGACAGATGGATTAGCCAGAGGGAAAAAATAACTTTGTGCACAGCCATTACAGTATAATAGATGGACCAGTGGAAGCCAAGAGTCGTACGCAGTTCCATCCTTCATACTCCAGGTGGCAGTGGTCCTTGTGTAGCAGCCCATTCAGGACATACCAGGGATGCTTGGGAGCTGGAGTCTGGAAGTGCAACCCTTTGAGGTCCCTGGGTACCGACAGAATGTGCTGTTGGGGGAGGACATTCCTACTTTCTATACGGCCCAGAAGTGCTCCCAGGAGAAAACGGCATGTCACTGGAAGCATTCCTGGGTCTGTCTTAAAAAGGAGAACAGTGCCTCACATCAATGAGTCAGAGTCAGGAGGCAGTGGGCAACACTCAACATGAGGATTACCGGAGGAAGAATTTTTTATTTTGTCAATTGTAGCTGACCTTTGAAAGGGTTATTGTTGCTGTGCTGTGAATAAATAAAATATCTTTTATTTTATCCTAAAAGTGTGTTGGCCATTTGTGTCTGAGGTTTGGGACACAGTACCACCCCCTAATCCTTACAACACAAAAATACACTTGCACTGGGCTAACTTAGAATTGCTAATTAAACTAACATGCACATTTTTCCAATATAGGAAGAAAACCAGAGTACCCACAGTAAAAGATGTACATGCATGGTGAGAACCTGCATATTCTAGACAGAGTATGAAATATAAACCCACCATGGAAAATCTGTGTGGCAGCATCGCTAACTGCTCTGCCTCCCTAGTATAAATTCATTTTTCCAAATTCTCTATTACCTAGTATTCCATAAAATTGTAAAATTTCTTTATTATAAATCTCAAGCATTTCAAAAGAAATTGCAATAATGCATTCAAAGGATAAACTGTATATTGAAGTCAATTTTTTCAAAATTATGTCATGCATTAATTTTCCCTTAAAATATCACTTCTGTTAAGTAAATCTACATTTGTAAAATCTTAAAAACTGTCTCTCCCACGGCAGCTAACAATTGTTATGTAAAACAAAAGCCTTAAAAATACATCTAATTCAGAATGACTGGTGTTATGGTTTCAGAAGCCACACCTTCTACATTTGGAGGTTATGTTTATGACAACAAAACAAACTTGGAAATTATGGATTTTAAACATACTGTAGTTTCTTGGCACTGTCTTTGTTGATCATAAGACACATGTTCTATTGTGTGTTTACAGCTAACTACTGAGGGTGTGGTTCTTATGTAAGAATAAGCCATGAAGAAACCCACTGAAAGCACTGTAGTGTAGAATAGTTCTGTAGGAAAACACATGCATGTAGTTGTTAAAGTGGTTCAGAGCATTGAATTTTTTTGCAACATTGAATTTTTGTACCATTACAATACTTTCCCTATATTTCATATATTAAAAGGTAAAAAATAACACACCCCCAAACACATATATTAGAATTTTATAATCCTGAAAGATTCAGAGCCCAGTGTAGACAGATCTGAAGAGTTTTGATGTACTAACTACAGGGGGTGAGGACTCTGTCAGCAAAGTATTTATTACTATAGTGGCAGCCAAGACTATTACAAAGAAGCAAGATTTGATACTTTAAGCATAATGGGGGGGGGTGGCCGCACGGTGGCTGCCTCACAGTAAGGAACCCTGGGTTTGCTTGCCAGGTCTTCCCTGCGTGGAGTTTGCATGTTCTCCCCATGTCTGCGTGGGCTTCCTCCGGGTGCTCCGGTTTCCTCCCATAGTCCAAAGACATGCAGGTTAGGTGTATTGGCAATCCTAAATTGTCCCTAGTGTGTGCTTGAAGTGTGGGCGTGTGTGCCCTGCCCGGGATTTGATCCTGCCGTTCACCCTGTGCTTGCTGGGATTGGCTCCAGCAGACCCCTGTGACCCTGTGTTAGGATATAGCGGTTGGATGATGATGAAGCATAATGGGGATGATATCCACCAGTCAAGGTGCTATTTAAGACAGGTTGCCACAGATTGCTGAAGATAAAATTAGGGAAAAGCTGATGAAGATAGTATCATGAAAGGCAACACAAAAAGACATATAAGAGAATAAAAAACTAGCAATGAGTTAGCTTCTTTAGTTTTTTGATTTCATCACAGAATCTCATGAAGGAATGTATAACAGTACTTTCTTTAGATAAAGATTTAGTAAAACAGAATTTTACAGGATGTTTAAGCATATTAAAGGATCAGTTCAGCATTGCTCTGGTTAAGTTTTTTACAATCATGGTATAAAATAAATTACCACTAGAATCTGTGTTCTTAAGTAAACAGTATTTATAAAACATTGTTATTTTGCAATTTAAAAGAGAGTCTACATGGAAAGCAAAATCCTTAAAACTTACTAAACACATGCACTTTGAAATAAAGGTTTGGATTTCATCAAGTATGCCTTCCATGTGCCTGAGGTATGTTTACAACAACAAACTGAAATTGAACTGAATACATTTTTCATATAGTTTTAAAACAAATTTTCCTAAGGTAAAGATCAATTCCTGTTCACTTGCCTGTTCATTATGAACATGTGTCTGAAGTACAGCCTGACTGATTGGAGGTTTTTGCCGATACCTATTTCGATAAAAAGACTGTGATTTCCCATAACTGATATTCGTGGCCAATAAATAGCCCCTCCACTCAGCTTGGAAAAAAATAAGAACTTTAAGTATAAAAATATTCAAATAAATGTTTTATATTTTATAACTAAACAAACATAAACATTAGATCATTTTAACTATGTACAAATAGGTGTAAATGAACAATTTTTCAGGAAAATAATCATAAATGACAACAACAGTATATATAATATAACAATAACAATAAAACTCTGAACTAAACTAAATCAGTATAAATGAAAGACAATGCACAAAATTGTGAAACAATATTATATTTTTAAATTGTGTCATTTACAAAACAATAAATTACATAATAAAACTCAATTATTGCAAACAACAGCTAATATGAGTAACATCATTAAACTAATACCCCATTCCAGGAAAGGATGGTTATAGTGCAGGATGTACAGCTTCTATGCATTTACGCCATGGAGAGAGCTCCTGCTTGCCTCATAAATGCTGTCCATAAAATTGAACACATGCTCACTGGGCACTGATGATGGTGGGTAAGCCAAAGAGCACTTTGACTCAACTGAGACATACTTAAAACATTACCTGTAAAGGCTCCACAGCTCAAAGGGGTTGCAGAATTTCCGGTCTATTACAGGCTCTTGTAGATAGTACTGTACTTTTTTCATCATGTCTTCAGGTTAATTTCGGTTTCTTGTTACTCCATACATGCTTTGTTGCAATACATTTGTATTCTTAATGTGTTTTGCACATCACTTTCAGAATCTATGTTTTTATCATTTTTAATTGTTAGTTTGTATCGTCATTTAGAAAACCAACACATTTTTCTACTGCACTGGTACGCTTTTTGGTTAATAGGTGTATTTATAACAGATTTTAAACACTTCTCCAAAGGCCAAAAAATATGTTTTTCCCTTTTTTAAACACTTCTCCAAAGGCAAAAAAAATACATTTTTCCCCTGATCCAGTTTTGTTTCACTCTTGACCCAGAGATTCCTGATTTGCTGTTGTTTTTGTATTAAAATCATTTAGCATTCATCGTAGCAAACAAAAGCTGGCTTTGTTTCTAATTAAACATAATGCCAAATAATGGCAAATTTTTTGATCTTCCTTTAAGGCTTTAAAATCAAATTTTTTAAAAAGCATTTTCAGTGTTAGAAAAGCATTTGGCTAACTCAACCTAGATGCATCTTTTGAAGGGTGCTGATACAAATACAGATAAACAAAGCCATAATGAAAAATAAGTATTAAGGTTACATGTGTTACATTTACTCAGTTCTCAGATAATTCTGCAGAACTTTGGTTCTTGGAGCAAAGAGAATTATCTGCGCCTTAACATCAGCAGATGACTTTTGTCGCACCAAAGGGCCTCTATTATATGTCCAGTATTCAGGAAGTGGATGTCGAGGTGGTGCAATCCTACAAGTACTTGGGAGTCCACATCAATGACAGGCTGGACTGGCCTTCAAACACAATGGAACTATATCAAGAAGGGCAGAGCAGGCTCTTCCTCCACAGAAGGCAGCATTTCTTTAATGTGGGAAGTGTCATCCTTGACACTTTCTACAACTTTGTAATATCTATGCTGCAGTATGCTGGGCTGGTAACACCACTTCAAGATAGGCCCATCAAATTAACAGGCTAATTAAAAGGGGAAGCTCAGTTATGGGACACATTCTAGACCCCGTGGAGGTAGTAGAAAAGGAGAGAATTAAAACAAAACTGACTGCTATTATAAACAATGCTGCACATCCTCTCTCAGACACACAATCACTGAGTACTTTCAGTCAACAAATTATTCAGCAGAAATGTTTCAAGAAATGCAACAGGGCCTACTTTATACCAACAGCAATATGTCTGCATAATGCCTCACTGTGACTGCCAAGTCAAAATTTTTCTTTACTTTCTTTTTAAAATTTTTTTCCTTTTTAGTCATTCTAGTATGTGCTCAAACCACAGTGTATGTGTATACAGTCATATGAAAAAATTTGAGAACCCCTCTCAGCCTGCATAATAATTTACTCTACTTTCAACAAAAAAAACATAACAGTGGTATGTCTTTCATTTCCTAGGAACATCTGCGTACTGGGGCATTTTCCGAACAAAGATTTTAGTGAAGCAGTATCTATACTAATAAAAGGCAAAGCCCTCACTGACTGACTGACTGACTCACTCACTCTCTCATCACTAATTCTCCAACTTCCCGTGTAGGTAGAAGGCTGAAATTTGGCAGGCTCATTCCTTACAGCTTACTTACAAAAGTTAGGCAGGTTTCATTTCGAAATTCTACACGTAATGGTCATAACTGTAGCCTGTTTTTTGTCCATATACTCTAATGGAGGAGGCGGAGTCACGTATCGTGTCATAACGCCTCCTACGTAATCACGTGAACTGAAAACAAGGAAGAGATTTAGAGCACGAGTCAAACGCGGGAACGAAGGTAAATGACGTTAATTGTTGAGTGTCTTTTAATACTGTGTAAGCATACATATTAACACATGTGCAATTAAACGTGTGCATTTACGGGGTGATTTCTCAGGCTTAAAAGCTCGCCTTTTATCAAACGCGGGAACAAAGGTAAATGACGTTAATTGTTGAGTGTCTTTTAATACTGTGTAAGCATACATATTAACACATGTGCAATTAAACGTGTGCATTTACGGGGTGATTTCTCAGGCTTAAAAGCTCGCCTTTTATTAAAAAGGTAAATGCAAACTGTTTTCATTCTGAAGGGCACAAACCACGTGAGATTTCATGCTCAAGAGTAA